>NC_051292.1:16347952-16410452 GCF_015220745.1 Sebastes umbrosus | reverse complement strand
TCCAAGTCTGTCTATGAATGGATAGAGGGGAGTGTCGGCGTTCCAGGGATATAGGACACCAGGTTGGTGGGACCTTCTGAGCACTACTGTATAGTCTACAGTTTTGTCTTTAAACCTCTGACTGATCTGGTGGTTTCTGAGCAGCTCCACTGCAGCAGTCAGTCTACCCGACCTATCAGACGATGCTTCTATATCCTGCTAGGATAAGTAAGTAGCTCCTTTTCTATATGATAATTGAGTCCATTGGAGTAAATACATGGTCACACAGAGAAACAAACAGCTTTAGACTATGAGCTCTCAAACTTCATGTAAAAGATGCAAATTATGAAATAAAAGGTGAATCATTTCTCTCCCAAAAGACATTCGTAAAATGGAAATGCATAACACTCAGCGCACTAGAGAGCACATTCTCCTCCGACACCTACACAAATATAGAGCCAGGGAGGCCTATTTCCATATCAACGCTAATCACACCAAACCATCAATGTGCAAATGACCACGGCAGATACTGTACTATGGACGCTTTCTCTTTTAACCCTGAGCTCTCTCCACTTTGAGTCCCGTGGTAACTGGGACACGTCGGGGGTTAACCTCTCAGTTAAACCTCCGTTTCCAACAAAGGCATTGTGTTCCAGCTGGTCTAACGCTGTTGTTTACCATCTAAGATGTATCGGTTATGAGTTGAAATATCAATATGCTAATGTTCCAATAATCCACCAATGACAGTATTGAGCTGTGTGTGTGTGTGTGTGTGTGTGTGTGTGTGTGTGTGTGTATACCAAGGTTATAATAGTTTTGAGCATTCAATTAGTTTTTCTTTTATTTTAGTTTTGTCGAGTGTGTCTGCCAGTTTTAGTTTAGTTTAAACTCAGTTTTAGTCTGAGTTTACCTCAGGCCAAGGGGACTTGGCATGGGTAACATATGTTTATATTACTAAGCAACTGTGAACTAAAAACAAAAATATGGTCCTCTCTCTAGGTTCATGGTGGAGAGGAGGTCGTGTTGCTCTGGCTCTATCGATCTGGACGTGGAGAGGAGGTCGTGTTGCTCTGGTTCTATCGATCTGGTGTGGAGAGGAGGTTGTTTTGCTAAGGCTCTATCTGGTTGGCGTGGAGAGGAGGTCGTGTTGCTCTGGCTCTACTGGTTTGGTGTGGAGAGGAGGTCGTGTTGCTCTGGCTCTACTGGTTTGGTGTGGAGAGGAGGTCGTGTTGCTCTGGCTCTATCAATCTGGTGTGGAGAGGAGGTTGTGTTGCTCTGGCTCCACTGGTTTGGCGTCGAGAGGAGGTCGACGATCTTTGTTACGTAACTTACGTACGTAACTTACGTAACAAAAGATACTAACAGCGGTCTCCAGGGTGAAAGTCCCGTGTTTGTGTGACATGTCCATCCACCCGGACCCCTAGTTGACAGCCCGGTGCGTCCCATACAGACGCTGAAGGGAGCCTCGTGCGTCGGTATCAGATGCCACTGACCAAGCGTTGGTATTTGATGAGTTGAAAGTGAGAACGGATCGGGTTGGAGAACTGCGCAGGAATGTTTAAATCTCTTGATTTAGGAATCAACCGGAGCCCTTTTTCACAACCAAACTAAGAAGTAAATCACGACCCCAGTTAAACCTGAGCTGTTAAATGGCATTTCATCCACTACAATAATAAAAGATTTTATTTAGTTTCAGTTTACGACAATATTTTTCACTGCTTAATTTGGTTTTAGTTTTAGGTTATGATAATAACCCTGGTGTAAACACACACACGCTGTAGTCGTGCCATGTATGGGGTATTTGTGTCTCTATGTATATGTGAGTATGCATGCATCATAAGAGTCATCCATTATCAGTAAAAGGAAGTGCTCATGACATTCCATAATGATGCATAATGCACCAAACACACACACACACACACACACATGCATGTGCGAACACTAATGCATAAAGCTCAATAAATCAATCAGTTGTGTGTTCTGCGGCTAAAAGCTGCTTTTTCCACAAATGCATTTTGTCTCAAAGTGCAGGAAAGCGTCGACATCCACACACATCGATATGTGACGGGATCCAGAGAGAAAGGCAAGAAAATGAACCAATGAACACTCACACTGTGAAAACACAGACTTATTGGATAATTGTAGAAAAATAGTATAACCCTGTAAATTGGCAAATTGTCATTTATGAATGAAGGTTTTACAAAAAAATAATTATAATAATGTGATATAATATTTTTTTGTATTCAATAGATGAACCTACTTGTTAAGCAATATACACATTTTAAAATGCCATTGAACTATCTGAACATGTCCGGTCACAGAGCCTAACACACGGCTGCTTTCCCCGACAGGAGCTCGGGAAACGTTTGGAGATACGTGGTTTTCACCTGAGCGTCGTTGTTTAGGGAGAAAAATTAGGAACAATATTTTCAATCAAAACAAAAATTATTAAATATATTATGCTTAAACAGTCTCTCTCTCTCTCTCTCACTCTGTTAAGTGAAAAAAATATTAATAAGTGACTTTCATTTTGCTCCAAATACTGTTAAACAGCTCCGTTAGCTGACTTTAATTAGTCCATTGACATTATTTTGATAATCATTTATAAAGCTGATAATGCTGAACGATTCACTGATTCCAGCTTCTCGGATCTGCTGCTATTCTTTTTTTCATGTTATTATAAGTTGTACGATTTTTGAGCCAGTCGGACAAGAACATGAAGATGTCTGCTGTTGTTATGCTGCCGTCTTGGCAAGGACTTACAAAAGAGATTTTGAACCTCGACGGGAAAATATCCTGGTAAAATAAAGGTTAAATAGAAAAATAAATAAAAAAAGAGATAATTAAAATAATCATTAATACAATCAGCCTTGGCTGAGATGTCACACTAACTGAATGAATAAAACCTAAAATTCTAATTTCATTCAATATTTGATGTGCCTCAGTAAAAGCGGTAAAAGTAGTAAAAAAATACTGCAGTATGAAATAAAAATGCATGTAAAAGTGTAAACTTCATCAGAAAATATATTCAGCGTGTCAAAAATAAAAGTGCTATTTAGTGGCTCCGTTCAGAGTGTTATGATTATATAAATTATGCAATTAGATGATTACTGATGCAATATTTTAATGTTATAGTTGATCAATGTAAAGCTGGTTTTAATGACTTTATATATGTGAGATTATTTAATCTGTAACAGTGACATATATTTTATTTGTTGATCTTAATCTGTGAAAAGCTGTCAGTTAAATGTAGCAGTGAGAAATATGATATTAATAATATTAATAATAGAATAGTAAGTGCAGTGCAGTAGAGGTATAGAGGAACATACAGTACGCACCTTAAAGGCTATGGGCAGGGTCTTGTTACACCTCCAGTGGGTGGGCAGCACAGAGCACAGGAAGTTCGGACTGTCTGTCTTCACCAGCTCGCCTGGATGATCTGAGATCACCTGGAAGAACATCACAACATTATTTACATTTGGTAAAGCTATTAAAACTCATTATTAATATTAAAATGTATTATTAAAACTGTTCAAGATATTCGGTCAGATGTCATCGTACCTCCACCATACCGCGGTCAGCCATGCGCAGTTTGCCCACCAGAGCTGCCCCCCCTCCGGCCTCCTGGGCGCCCAGAGGCAGGGCCTCGGCCATCTTCCCCCCCGAGGCCAGGGTGGTGGAGGGGGGGGTATAACGCCGACCCGGGGCTGGGTCTGAAAGACAATACGTGACGTTAGTCGAGTTAAAATTCCTTCTTTATGCTGCTCAGATGACCGATTAACTAAAAGAGACCGAAATCCACCTCACAGATCTGCAACCGGTTAACCCAAAGAGACCAAAATCCACCTCACAGATCTGCAACCGGTTAACTAAAAGAGACCAAAATCCACCTCACAGATCTGCAACTGGTTAACTAAAAGAGACCGAAATCCACCTCACAGATCTGCAACCGGTTAACCCAAAGCGACCAAAATCCACCTCACAGATCTGCAACCGGTTAACTAAAAGAGACCGAAATCCATCTCACAGATCTGCAACCGGTTAACCCAAAGAGACCAAAATCCACCTCACAGATCTGCAACCGGTTAACTAAAAGAGACCAAAATCCACCTCACAGATCTGCAACCGGTTAACTAAAAGAGACCGAAATCCACCTCACAGATCTGCAACCGGTTAACTAAAAGAGACCACCTCACAGATCTGCAACCGGTTAATTAAAAGAGACCAAAATCCACCTCACAGATCTGCAACCGGTTAACTAAAAGAGACCAAAATCCACCTCACAGATCATCATCATCATGATCATGATCCGGCTTCAGGAATTAATAACTCCTCTCAGCCTGTGCATTAACACCACAGGCTATAGCACATGCGCAGTGTAACTGATGAAGCGTTCATGAGGCGTCACCCTGCCTCTTTCCTTCTGCCTGCAGAGAGAGAGACAGAGAGAGAGTGGGGGGTGGAGGGAGGGGGGGGAATACCTGTAGATTCAGCGTTTTTTCACATTAAATTCGGTGAAATTACATTTGAGTTGGACCAAAGCACACTTGGTGATTGTTGGAAAAAGTAACGACGACGGTTTAGGTGAGTTTTATTTTGTTTCTGTCCAGTTTGAATGAAGTGTTTTACGATGCTGATCTCAACATAAGCAAAAATAAACGTGGATGATGGTGTAAGCTGCACGGAGAGGGGGGGGGGGGGGGGGGCAGGCAATCGGGCAGCTTGACGGAGGTCTGTGCTCTCCGAGTGCCATTCTAGTTAAACATGTAATATTTTCTGGTTGTCTTAGTCTTCTATAATTATACATTGAATATCTTTGGGTTTTGGACTGCTGGTCACTTTGGGCTTTCAAAGGGATATTTCTACTATTTTCTGACATTTAAAAAACAAAGGACTCAGTGATTAATCCAGAAAATGAAATAATGATTCACCCCTACGTACATATCTCTGTGAGGACTATGTGATGTATAAACTTGTGTTCATTTTATATGAAATCTTATTCCAAGAGAGCTGGAAGTCACAGGAATCACTTCAGAGTCCAAACTAAACATGATGGAAATCACTGTTAAAGAAAGACAACATACAAAATCAGACAGAAACACAAAGATCAGTGTTAATGTCACACAACAACCACACACACACTATCTAGATAGATAGATAGATAGATAGATAGATAGGTATAGATAGGTATATAGGTAGATAGATAGATAGATAGATAGATAGATAGATAGATAGATAGATAGATAGATAGATAGGTATAGATAGGTATATAGGTAGATAGATAGATAGATAGATAGATAGATAGATAGATAGATAGATAGATAGGTATAGATAGGTATATAGGTAGATAGATAGATAGATAGATAGATAGATAGATAGATAGATAGATAGATAGATAGATAGATAGGTATATAGGTAGATAGATAGATAGGTATATATGTAGATAGATAGATAGATAGATAGATAGATAGATAGATAGATAGATAGATAGGTAAAATAAAGATGGGATGTGCTAAATAAGCAGCTGGCTGTCTATGTGTCCGTCCGTCCGTCCGTCCGTCCGTCTGTCTGTCTGTCTGTTCGTTTGTCTGTCTGTCTGTCTGTTCGTTTGTCTGTCTGTCTGTCTGTTCGTTTGTCTGTCTGTCTGTCTGTTTGTTTGTCTGTCTGTCTGTCTGTCTGTTCGTTTGTCTGTCTGTCTGTCTGTCTGTCTGTCTGTCTGTCTGTCTGTCTGTCTGTCTGTCTGTCTGACTGTCTGTCTGCAGTGTCTGTGTGTCTGTCTTTCTGTCTGCAGTGTCTGTCTGCAGTGTCTGTCTGTGTCTGTCTGCAGTGTCTGTCTGTGTCTGTCTGCAGTGTCTGCAGTGTCTGTCTGCAGTGTCTGTCTGTATCTGTCTGCAGTGTCTGCAGTGTCTGTCTTTCTGTCTGTGGCTGTCTGCAGTGTCTGTCTGCAGTGTCTGTCTGTCTGTCTGTCTGTCTGCAGTGTCAGTGTCTCTGCTGGTTTGTCAGTCAGCCAACCCACAATTGAAGCCACATGCTGGGGGTTTGGAGTTTAGCTTACAGTTTGATTGAACCCTCCCACTGCTGCTACTACACTATACTATACACTGAGAGCTCACTATACTATACACCGAGAGCTCACTGTACTATACACCGAGAGCTCACTATACTATACACCGAGAGCTCACCGAGACCTCACTATACTATACACCGAGAGCTCACTATATTATACACCGAGAGCTCACCGAGACCTCACTATACTATACACCGAGAGCTCACTATACTATACACCGAGAGCTCACTATACTATACATCGAAAGCTCACTATACTATACACTGAGAGCTCACCCAGAGCTCACCAAGAGCTCACCAGAGCTCACCCAGAGCTCACAGAGACCTCACAGAGAGCTCACAGAGACCTCACAGAGAGCTCACAGAGACCTCACAGAAAGCTCACAGAGACCTCACCCAGAGCTCAACCAGAGCTCACCCAGAGCTCACAGAGAGCTCACCCAGGGCTCAACCAGAGCTCACCCAGAGCTCACAGAGAGCTCACCCAGAGCTCACCCAGAGCTCACCGAGAGCTCACCCAGAGCTCACCCAGAGCTCACCCAGAGCTCACGGAGAGCTCATAGAGAGCTCACAGAGAGCTCACCCAGAGAGCTCACCGAGAGCTTACTCAACCGCAGGCCAACGGTTTGAACACAGGAGTCACAAGACAAATTAAGAATTGTTTAAATTGACATGACAGTAAATAATCCTCTTCGGAGTTCAGCTCAGTGAATGGTGGAGATCTGGAGTCGACATATGGGTGTATTTGGGGTATGAGACATGATTGAATAGTCTGAATGTGACTATTTAAATAATACTAAAAGGTAGCAGTTTAAAGTTTGAATTTGTTACTGAAGAAGTGTAGATTGTGTTTACGGCCCGGGTCGGATCTGCAGGTATGTTGGAGCTTAACGTAGGAGCAGATTACCTGACAAGAAAACATATATTTCTATTCACTTGAACTCGTAATACATGGGGGACATCCTCATGAGCCCATCTCATTCATTTAGGGGAAAGAAGCAAAACAAGAATGACTTTTAGACTATATGGATATATCCAGGTAATTATATAGAAATATGATCTATTTTTAAACCCTCAGCAGAACATCTAATCATAATATGGTAATAATTAATGTTTGATTATGTAAATATGGATGAGCACTTTAATACTTAGTATGATATTAAACCTGTTATATTGTAGAAAAGATTTTTGTGAATAATATATATATTTTTTTATAATGCGTCACACTGCACTTCAAGTAGGTTTCATCAGTAATAAGTGAGTGTGTTCAAATGGTTTATGTACATCAATGGGGGAAGTTACATTAAGACTGAAGCAGAGAAGAAGGGTTCTAAAATACAGTCTAACCACCTTATATTATTATTATTATTATTACTATTATAAAATATATTCTAACCTCCTTATATTATTATTATTATTATTATTATTATTATTATTATCATTATTATTATTATTATTATAAAATACATTATAACCGCCTTATATTATTATTATTATTATTATTATATATTAATAAAAATACATTCTAACCTCTCTATATTATTATTATTATATGTTAATATAGAATGCATTCTAACCTCCTTATATTATTATTAATATATATTAATAAAAAATACATTCTAACCTCCTTACATTATTAATATATTATTATTATTATATAGTAATATAAAATACATTCTAACTTCCTTATATTATTATTATTATTATATATTATTATAAAATACATTCTAACCTCCTTATATTATTAATATATTATTATTGTTATTATTATTATATATTAATATAAAATACATGCTAACCTCCTTATATTATTAATATATTATTATTATTATTATTATATATTAATATAAAATACATTCTAACCTCCTTATATTATTATTATTATTATTATATATTAATATAAAATACATTCTAACCTCCTTATATTATTATTAATATATATTATTAAAAAATACATTCTAACCTCCCATCAGGCTGAAATTACAGGTTTTCTCATTCGCTTTGGCTCAAGTCTCAAATGAGAATTTTTTTTTCAAAACAATAAACACAAATCTCTGAACAATCAGTTTGTTGTTCATAACAGATTTGAATTTTTCATTCATTCAAGCAAATTGAAAAAAAAAAAAAACACGTGCACACGTCTGCTGATCAGAAGTGATGAGTTGATTCTCATCGATTGTCATCGTTTGAGCCGCCACATGAAAAATGATCCATTCAGTTATCAAAGTCTGTCAGACATACATGTATATTCCATAAATATAAATATCTATGACAATGTACTACTGAAGAGGTTTTTACTGAACTACAGCAGCTTCTTTCATTGCTGTGTTGTTTTACTGGTATGATGTCATTGTGTGTCAAATATTCTGTTCACTGTGTATGACTTTACATGAAATATCAAATGAGAAACTTGTGTTTATAATATGTGTAACACAATGCTACACAATACATTTACATTACAACATGTCCTGTTTCTGTGTAGCCTAACGTTTTGACTATTCCCAGTAAACTTTGACCTGCTGCTCTAAAAAGCAACAACCTTCAGCTACTGTACAGACCAAACTGACATGCTGCTATAGTACAGCAAGCAGTCAGTTGCAAGAAACAAGTAGAACAAAACAGAGATTTGCATATAAGAAACATTTCCTGGGTGATTAAACATGTTGACCAGTACTGCTCACACCATGACAAAACCGCTTTTCATTGTGGTGCCATTTGACTGACACAACAACTGGTTTAGAAGCATGGATGAAGTGTGAGTTACCACCTTTTACAGACATGCTGCAGAGTTGTGATGTCCACTTACAGTTTAGAGAAAGTGAAGAGTGTTTGTTAGTTAGAGAAACTGTAACAGTTTTTAAAAAGAAACCTCAATCTGAACTTAACAAGCAGAGGACTCCGAATCCAATGCATAATAACGAAGAGGGAATTGAGGAATGATTTAGTGTTTGTAAAGACACTCACTCATATTCTAAAGCATCAGAGAAACATCGCAGAGGAATGACTCGTACCGTATTTTGCGTCCCACAGAAACACCATTTGTGCGCCACAGTGCGTCCTCAGACTCACAACTGGACTAGGGAGCTCCCGGTGCCGTCCTGATCACTTGTTCTCTGTATTTAGTTTTACAGCTTGTCACAGTTGTCTTGTTCTCTGACCAGTTCCGGTGCGTTATCCCGTCCAGACCCGCCGGAGTCTTGTTGTGCGTAAAAGCCCGCGGTAACGAAACGACGTCCAGAGCAGATTTCCAACACTTGGATGCAGAATAAAAGTCAGTGTGAGACTTGTGAAGGATTTTTTTGGGAAAAGTCTTCAAAGCTCCTTCTGTCTCCTCGGAGCTGAGATGAAGCGTCCACACATGGTTGGCATCACATGTGTAAGGAAACATGAAGGAAACATGAAGGAAAGGGGAATCTGAACTAATCTGACTTCAGGTCTGGTTTCCTCCTTATTTTAATAATATACTGATGTCTCTCTCTCTCTCTCTCTCTGAATGGACATCCCGGCTGACAGCGCCAGACTTTTACCGGCAGACCTCTGGATTTGCATCTCGTCTGTGCGCGGAGCAGCTCTCAGCCAATGGAGAGGCTCGCCGCTGGTTGTTACAAGAAGGGGATTGACCAATAAGAGTTATGTCCGTCAAGGAGGAGGCGGGGTTTAGGTGGAAACGAGAGGAGGCGGGGTTTAGCTGCACTTCCTCTTTTCTTCCTCTTCTTCCTCACAAACCGACTCTTTGAATTAACTATGTGGTCAAATGTGAATATGTGGGGACGCATTAACACTGGACATTAAAAGCAATAAAAGCAGAACTTGTTTGTGTTTCTCCAAATTAAAATAATAAAGTAAAGAAATCCTCTGTTCTTCTCATGTTTATATTATATTTATATTATATATATAATGTATATACATATTTAAATCTCCAACGCTGTCCAGTATTTGTGTCCAGACTCAGGAATAAGACTGTCATGGTGACTGGTTAACAATATCTACTACAAAGCAAGTGCATCCAAAGCAGGCTGTCAGGACCGGATATAGACGATAGGGGGCAGTAGGTGATCTAAGTCTAGTCTCACTGAGAGCCACATCAATTATACACCAACTAAACTCCATTTAAAAAGCATTAGTTCAAGGTGTATGACACGGTTTTAGGATTAAATCTTTGTATCAGAAATGTTATTCTATAATTGCATTCATATTTTGTCTCATCTGTCTCATATTGTTTGTTGGTAACTTGTTGTTATTGCTTCTTATCTCAGCCAGGATTAATAAGAGATATTTGATCTCAACTAAATAACAGTTAAGAAAAATAGAACATGGTGGCGGATGAATCCTGACAAAATAAACAATCAATATCACAGCATTACTGATATATGATATTAATGTAGTTATTCAAAACCACGCAATCAAAAAGTTTGTTTTCAGTGTGACGTTGATTGAAATGATGATTTAGTGGAGGAATATCTTAAAAAATTAAATATTTCCAAATAGACAATAAAAACATAATCGATAAACTAAGGTGGACTCAGCTTATTCTAATTTTTGCCATGACACAATTAGATGGAGAAATATAAGCGTTGATATCAAATAGTGAAAATGAATTGGAAGAAATACAATAAAATAGAAAACAAATCCTAAACCATGTTGTACTACTTGTGTAGTTTTTCTGAAATCCCCCAAAATATTTAATTGTCACATTTAAAGGAGGTTTGTTCTTATTTCATCTCCAAGAAAATGCAGCTTCCAGGAGCTGTGTACGGCTGTAAACGGCTGACTGATAATGAAGTGTGCATGTGTTTCAGCTGGGCAGCATTTCAGTCAACACAGCATCCCAGAATGCATCCTGTTATAACTCAGCTTCAATTACATTGAATCCATTTAATTATTCCTAGATCTAAATATACAATTTAAACCATTTTTTTTACCACCTCAGCACTGGTGTTATTTATGTGCCGTAGATTGAATCAAAAGATTACAGTGATGGGTATTCACAAGACAATAAAACACCCGCTACCTGCTTTATGACTTACATTGATCTCATTGAAAAAGCAATCATTTATGGAAGCAAAGAAAGGCCATAATGATTTTCATTTTATAAGCAACCTAATTGTGAAATTAAATGACTACTAAATATGTTAAATGCTTTGAAATCCCTCTATCTGAATTTATATGAATTCTTCTCTTTTAGATACATTTTTTCCTGCTTCACAAATTCAGAAAATAAATTCAGGTGTGTGGTTTGAATTGTTCATTTTAACTTTTTTATTCAGTCACATGACTGACAGAACAAAGCCTGATTGGATAGACTGAATCCAACTCATATATATATAATTAGATATACAAGTATGTTGTATATAGTTGACAAAACAAGCTCAACTTATTGTTGACCATATCAAATATTGCACGGTCGTTATAAGCAGATGTAGTTTGGTCAGTTGTCATTTTATGAATTTTAGACACTTGAAATTTCTCTAAGAATTTTCAAGTTCTTAGAGAAAGAACTAAGAACTTCCAATTGTAAAACATTTTTTTGTAATACATTTTTTTACAATTGGAAATGTGTAAGAAAATGTTGTTTTTGAAATTCCACAACTTAAAATGATGCGTAAATTTAAACGAGGAAAAGTCAGTGCAGGTTTTCAAAGTAAAATATCGAAGAGCTTTCAATTCAGTGGTATTTCATTTCAACTAGCTGTCAAAGTCAACATGATAATAACGCACATTTGTGTTAACGCCACTAATTTCTTTAATGCATCTTGCGATTTTTAGGTTGTAGCAGCTCAGTTTTAAAGCTAGAATGAAGATACTGGTATCATAGGAAACTAGAAAACCTGATGAATCCATCAATACCAACCATTAAATAATGCTCCAAACTTACGCTAAATTCTGGTGAGTCTCCCCTTTACAGACATGCCCACTTTATGATAATCACATGCAGTTTGGGGCAAGTCATAGTCAAGTCAGCACACTGACACACTGACAGCTGTTGTTGCCTGTTGGGCTGCAGTTTGCCATGTTATGATTGGAGCATATTGTTTTATGCTAAATGCAGTACCTGTGAGGGTTTCTGGATCAATATCTGTCATTGTTTTGTGTAAATATATACAGACATTTGCATGAAACAAACATATTTGTCCACTCCCATGTTGATAAGAGTATTAAATATTTGACAAATCTCCCTTTAAGGTACATTTTGAACAGATAAAAAATGTGTGATTCATTTGCAATTAATCGTGATAAACTATGGACCATCATGTGATTAATCGTGATTAAATATTGTAATTGATTGACAGCCCTAATTTCAACATCAAGTATTCAGTAGTGATTAAATCATTATGGCCTCTCTTTTTCCTCCAGATACCATCTAGTGTAGTCTGGTGTTTAGTGGTGTCTATGAGGCGAATAATATCAGATATGGCAACTTTACCAAAGCTTAACATGTAATACTTATTTTGAATTTATAAAAAATAACATTTGTAGGTAGGGTTAGGGATTAGGGGTTAGGGTTAGGGTTAGTTAGTTAGTGTCAGTGTTTGAGGGAAATAATATAAGATATGGCAACTTTACCAAAGCTTAACATGTAATAGTCATTTTGAATCTCTAAAAAATAACATTTGTATGTACACATTAAAGGTAGTTTTTTGGTTCCCACTTCCCAGTACCACCAAACTTTACAATCTTTTGTTGGTTAAGGGTCAAGGATACATCATCCTGTGCAGCTGCCTGTTTCAGTGAGTCAGTCGATTCAATTTGAGTTAAGTCAACGTGCTGTCGGATGAGTTTTAGGAAAATGCCAGTCTGCCTCTGCGTCCGTCCCTCTGTAGCCAAAGGGGGGATGATAAAAAATGTAAAACGCCTCCACTCTCGTCTCAGCCTGAGATGTGACGTGATTTGCCCTCGGAAATATCTATTTTTCGCTCCCTTATCGAGGACTTATTTGTCCTTTTTTACTTGTTATCTGAAGATCAGCTGTGGAGGAATTCATACGCCTCAAAATTCACTGATTGTAACAGATTGTTAAATTGCATAAAAAGCTGGATACGAGATGACCAATGAAACCATACTAATAATTAACAATTTCTTATATTCTGGACAAGCACAAGCTAAAGCGCTTCTGTCAACCTGCAATTTCATCAAAGTTAGTGTCATTAAATCTGACACTGGACATTCATTCCTCATAGAACCACACTTATTAATAATTCAGGCACTGAATGATGCTTTGAAACTATATATCTGTGAGGCCTTATGCCACGTACACAGACCGATTCTATAGAAACAAAGTGAGTTTATATTATCATAGCAATTCATATAGTCATGTATCATCATACATGTACTGTATATATGATTATTATATTTATATACATATATATTTAACATCGTATATGTATATCCTGTTGGATATTTGTGACACCGTTTGGAAAATGTTGGTTTAAGATGCTGCGTGTTGCCACAAAATGTCTGAAATTTTAATATTCAATTGGAAATGTGTAATAATTTATTTCAGAACTAAATTAATACTTCTGTCTCCTAAAATAAAATTGGATTGGATCTAGTCAGTTTTTGCCATACAGCCCTTCAAGACTTGAAGATTGAAGTCAAACTATTAGTGTAAGGGGGAAATAATCGAATGAAGATATGTTTAAATATAATAAATAATGTTTAAGTGAGAGAGAAAGAGAGAAAAAAAGGAGAGACAGAGGGAGAGGAGTTGGATTTCGCTCAGCCAGCGTTTCTCACTGACCGACTGACTCGTAATGAGAGCTGGTCAGTATCGTCTGATCCATAATCAATACCCAGTCACAATCGCCTATCAAAGTTATTGATACCAGCATTGTTCCGTATTATCAGCCACAGTATAAATACGTTGTATTCTGTGGATCAATCAAATAAATACCAGACTCCAGAAACATTTCCACATAAAAGCAACATGTAGATTTAAAGGTCCCATATCGTGCTCATTTTCAGGTTCATACTTGTATTTTGTGTTTCTACTAGAACATGTTTACATGCTGTAATGTTAAAAAAACAACTTTATTTTCCTCATAATGTCGGCCTGAATATGCCTGTATTTACCCTCTGTCTGAGACGCTCCGTTTTAGCACATTTCGACGAAATTGCAACAGAATTGCGTTGCGAGGCAACACCTTGGGTCCATGTGTACTTCCTGTCAGCTGATGACATTCACATACACTGCAACCAGGAATAAACTGGGACACATTTAGAATCTTTTGATCTGTGTAAAGGGTCTAAATATTGTATATTTGTGACATAAAAAATGGACAGAAATCCTGACAGCTTGTTTCAAATGCAGAGTTTCTGAATACGGGCTGTGTGTATTTCCCTGTGGATTGATACAGTGTTTTGATACTTTCACAGTATTTATATAGGATTTAAGACTGCTTTATAATAAAAACGTGAAAATCTCACTTTTTTATAATATGGGACCTTTAAGGTTACACAAATGCAGACCGTTTTTTCTTATTCTTGTATATATCATTATATATTATATATTATCATTATCAATATATCATTCTGCTGTCATTTATTGGTGATCCATAAAGGGCTAAATGCTTCGGCAGAGGCTTTCCTACTAGGAACATCATATTAGAGGGATGCCAGAGTGTTACTATATGCATAATTTTAAAGACAGTCAATTCAGTCAAAGTTGTTTTAAGGATTTCTCGACTTAACACTACTTCCAGTAGGTGAATAAAAAGCCTACTGTCTACTGGCCTGCATGAAAGCCCACCCTCCACAACGATCTCACCATTCCTGCTACACAACAGTCACACCATTCCTGCTACACAACGGTCACACCATTCCTGCTGACAACGGTCACACCATTCCTGCTACACAATGGTCACACCACTCCTGCTGACAACGGTCACACAATTCCTGCTACACAACAGTCACACCATTCCTGCTACTCAACATTCTACACAACGGTCACACCATTCCTGCTACACAACAGTCACACCATTCCTGTTACACAACAGTCACACCATTCCTGCTACACAACAGTCTACACAACGGTCACACCATTCCTGATACACAACGGTCACACCATTCCTGCTACACAACAGTCACACCATTCCTGATACACAATGGTCTACGCAACGGTCACACCACTCCTTCTACACAACGGTCACACCATTCCTGATACACAATGGTCACACCATTCCTGCTACACAACGGTCACACCATTCCTGATCCTCAACGGTCACACCATTCCTGATACTCAACGGTCACACCATTCCTGCTACACAACGGTCACACCATTCCAGCATTGGCACTGAATGGGATGACAACCCAGTTGCCATAAAAAATGTTGGCATTGGACGTTTCTGCAAACCCCAGATACGTTGAATGTCAACGTTTCTGAACCAAAAATATCTTTCATAAATACGTTTCATATCAGCCTCGTATCCTTGCAGAAATGCACAATACCACGTGGTTAATGTTGTCAAATGATTGGTTAGTCTTAGGCAACAAAACTACTTCGTTATGGTTAAAAAAAAAAATCGTGGTTTGTGTTCAAATAAAAACGTATCAACATAAAGGACGAACAGCAGTCTCCTGGATGAAAGCCTTGTGATTGTTGGACCCATCCACCTCCCCTCCTGCCCGCCCCGTGTGTTTCTTTCTGCTCTTTAATGCAAAAACGTCGCCATTCAACGTATCCCTGGTTTGCAGAAACGTCCAATGCCAACATTTCTTCCTGGCGACTCTGCTAGGGATGAGTAAATGTCCATATGATTCATAGGGATACTGGGTTGTAAAGGAGAAATAGAACCTGAAGAACCCAGTAGAATACCAGAACACCCTAATGACCTCTAAAACATCTCAACTAACTACTTGAATAACACCTAATACTCCCCAAAAACTCCTAGAACCCATCCAGGACTCCTGGAGTCCCTCAAGGAATTACAATATCACCTTGGAACAGTCTTAGAAATCCAAGGAACTGAATTTGAGAACTACAAAGGAATAGTACAGAGATGAAAGAGGACGAGAAAAGTCCTTACGTTAGCAGCGCAGTCAGTTTACCCTGTAGCAAGGCACCAAGTCCCCAACCACATCAGTTGAAGCGCTTAGACTCTAAGTGCTTAGAAAGTACCACCTATATACCGACAAACTCAGGATCATGCAAAACATCCCAAGAAAAGAAATGCTTTGAGAATTACAGTGTGACACGCTTCTCAGAACAACGCAGTCACAGAAAACTAATATGGATTATTGGATAATTGTACCACACATTATAGGGAATATTTCTACACCACAACATGGAATAAATAACAAAAACATTGATTAATATTGAGTTCAGCATAATAAAAACAGAAAAGTGGTGATGATGATGACTATGAGGTGTCAAGAAGAATTAGCTTTACCAAAGAGTCCGTTGCCTGTCCGGCCCTTCCTCATCAGGTACATGGCCCAGGACAGGGGGCCGGAGCTGGAGAATGCCCCAGGGTTCATGCTTCAATCCTGGGTGCAGCAGCAGCAACAGCTGGGGCCAAATGTCCAACACCCAGAGGGAAGACAAAGAAGGTAAAAACTAATAAGACAGAGAGGAGAGATGGGAAGAAATATAAAAGGTAAACGAGAAGGAAGGACTGAAGTAAGGTTGTTTTCTTTTTAACTTTTTGTAAGTCCAAAGTCCAAAATTTAAAGTCAACAAGAAGACTTAAAGGAGAGTCAGAAAAGTCATTCGACGAAGAAGAGCTCCAGCCTCTCCTCACCTTCAAGAACGGCTTTTATAGCATCACCTCACCCCCTTCCCCCTCCTCCCATCTCACCCTACATATTAGTAAAAAACAGAATGAAGTGAGGGAGAGAGGAGGAGGAGGTGGTGGAGAAGGAGGATAGGAGGCAGTCAAGCTGAATTCATTCCCTCCTTCTCTAAAGCGTAGCCACGGGGGACACAACTCCATTTTGCCCCCAGGCTCTTTAAAGCTGCTAATTTCATTTAGCTACTCAAATGATTTTCTCCCCTTTTTCTCCCTCACTCCTTCCCTCCCTCTCACCCTCCCTTTTTCTTGCTATTTGGAAGTTCTGGTTGAAAATTGAGGTCACACAATTGAGTGATATGAGTTTGTTTGACTCAAGTACTGAACCTGCCGACTGCTGATTTGTTGGCAGATTTGTCCATTCAGCATCTTTTTGGATGCAAGTTATAACATTGAAATGGTATATTGTACATGACAAGCTAGCCGTCACGGTTACCGTGACCTCCGTTAAGAACACTAGCTAACACGTCTTGTAGAGGTAAATAGAGGTTGCTTTTGTTTGGTTGCTTAGCCTCTGAATAGCTAGTTAGCTAGAAAAGCGAAAAAATCCTTACGCTACTGTACCTGTCTCAAAGGTTCTACTGTATATTCAGGAATCAGAGCATTAATCTACAACATGGAACGCATCAGGAAAGGAAGGAAAAACAGAACAATGAAAAAATAAGTTAAGAGGAGAGTGTTTTAGAGTAGAGGATAATATAGATGGAGACCTGGTAGTGCTAGTATATTGTGGTTCCTCGTTAGCCACCTCCAACTTCATTATGTTGTTGGTTACAGCTCTCTACAAGTTGACTACGAAAATATCTTTTCTACAGCAGAAAATTAGATATGTCATATGAAGAAATTCACTTAATAACTTTATTGCCCTTGTTAATGTTGCTAGTTCCTATTGAATTGCATTTTTATGACAGGTACGGTTCTGTCCAGTGCACTGTCAGACATTTTTGAGAGTATTTGAATCCTGAGTGTGAAATGTCCTCATGTCCATTGCACTTTGTTATGCAATGTGTTGCATTTTCAGTACAGTTCTGCATGTCTCAGTGATGAAGTACGACGATGATGATGATTTGTCTGAAGCCTCAGTTTAGATATAGACCTATATATAAATTATATAGACCTTTTTCAATGCAGACATTTTGACTGGTCATACCGGAAAGAGCTCTGGAGACCTAGATGGAATAGGTTAGTTTAATGGTGTCCAGGCAATAATCAATGACCACAGGTAGGTTAGTCTAATGAGGTCCAGGCCATACTCAATGACCACAGGTAGGTTAGTTTAATGGTGTCCAGGCCAACCTCAATGACCACAGGTTTGTTTGTTTAATGGCGTCCAGGCCATACTCAATGACCACAGGTTTGTTTGTTTAATGGCGTCCAGGCCATACTCAATGACCACAGGTAGGTTAGTTTAGCCGTGTCCAGGCCAGCCGGAGACCTGTGCATTTTGGTTTTGCTATAGCTTTGGTTATGTTCCAGGTTTTATTTGCTAAATTTCACTTGATGACTTTCTCTTCAACTCAGTTAATACTTAGGACTTACTGTTTTAGTATCTTCCGAAAAAATGATCGATAATGGAAGAAAACAAAATGTAAATTAGGCTGCCTGTTTTTTTCATGATGCTGTGATGGACTATAGGGACAGAAGATGCATTTTGTTTCTACAATTAACTAGCGACTACTCGGGCAGGATCCATACATTATATCATTCATACCTTACATCCCTAACCCTAACCCTGTTAACTGTAAAACTAAAGTTGAATTGGGTCTCCCTCACAGATCCAGTGCTCTCTGTTGGTTAAAGCTAAATGGAGATGTACTACCAAACCTCAAGCTGACCACTAGGACACACACACATTGGTGGACAGTGAACTTCCCACAGTGACTCTCCCAGAGGCCCTTTGGCTGGTGACATCACCACAAAACACCCTGTGTGTGTGTTTGTGTGTGTGTGTGTGTGTGTTTCAGTGAAAGACAGTGAGTGTGTTTGCTGACACTGACTCTGTGAGCAACAGCTCCCTGTAACCCTCAATGCCAACCTCAGACCAACAGTGTGTGTGTGTCACTGGGTTATGTTGAGCCACAGTGGTCGTCTGAGGTGTGTGTGTGTGTGTTCATCGTGAGTTAAAACCAGTTAAACCCACGGACACTGAGCTTCTCTTGTCTGTGTAGACTGATGGTAATCAAACCATGGTCCTCTGGTAGGCAGAGGTACTGTAGGTAAATACTAGGGATGCACCGATACCGATACTGTGCTCATGTACTCGTACTTGCAAAACGGCTCCGATACAACGGCACCGATACCCATTTACGGCAGCGTGATCTTACGGGTCCTATCACACGCTCCACCTCCCCGATGGTGCGACCGAGACAGACCGGTGGTGCGCCCCTACCCGCGGGGCCGGGATCCCACCTCAGTCGGCCCTCACTTTCATTGCGCCACGGGGTTTTGCTTGCACCCTTTGCGCGAGCGTGTGTTAGACTCCTTGGTCCGTGTTTTAAGACGGGTCAGGTGGGTTGCAGACATCGCCGCAGACCCCTGCCGCCTTTTACGTGGGCCGAGCTCCGCCCTGGGGGCACGACGTGGTTGGGGCGCACTGAGGACAGTCCGCCCCGGTGACACTTTGGCCACAGCCCCAGAAGCACCTTCGCCCTGAGCCTTTCCAAGCCGACCTAGAGCCGGTCGCGGCGCACCGTCTCGTATGCGGGACTCCCCAGCCTGCCGTGTGTCGCTCACACCCTCCAGCTGGCTGTTAACGAGGGTCTTTTGGCACAGAGAAGTACTCGTATCGGCGAGTCTGAAAAAAGTGGTATCGGGGCATCCCTAGTAAATACATATTATGCATATTATTATTATACATATACTATAACCTGCCTCCTGATGTCAACCTGCTCCGACATTTACAGCTGTGAACACAATAAGACCTTTTCTAAAATGATCTGCTGACAGAAAGTCAGTGTAGTTGTTGTTCCTTTGGATAAATAAGGATTTTTATGTTGCATAAAGATTTGTGTTAAAGACTTCCATGAAGAGGAGGAGAACCGAGTTGAATAAATTACTGTATCAGCCCATGTTGGTGCACTTATAGCTGCGGTGCTGGAACTCTATCCATCTCTATCAGCTGTATCCGACACCGTCCTGTTCAATGTTAGACACATTTACTGTGCTGCTCCTCACCTTTCACCATTTCATATTAATAGAATGTTTCCTACTGTTAATATAACATCAATATCTGGATTTTTGAGATGCCCCCAAAATGTGGTTTTGAGGTAAAATAAGAGCACACAGCAATTTTAATAACCAGCCTCCTACTTCTTATATTATTGCATTATTGTTATAAATTCAAGTTATACTGTGTAAACAAGTATCTCAGGTGACTAAATAATGTCTCTGGCGATCATTGTGTTTGGTGTTTGTTTTTTCTCACCCCAGATCTGTTGTTTTATTAGAGCCTGCCTCTGTAATGTAATTAATGGTGAAAACGATTTCTTCATACGCAGGGACAACAGTCCTGTCTTTATTGTTCCTGTCACACAAAGGGTCAGCAACCTTTACTATCAAAAGAGACATTTTAGGCAAAAAATAATAAAACAAAAATCTGTCTGGAGATCTCCTCCTCCATCCTCTTCTCATCCCTCTATCCACACACCACTGCTGCTACTGTATACATCCATCCATACATAACAATAGCCAGCGTGCTGTGGGAGGCCACTCATTTAGACCAATCTGCATTGGTTTAGAGCAGGGGTCAGCAACCTTTACTATCAAAAGAGACATTTTAGGCAAAAAAAATCTGTCCGAAGCCGCAAAACATTTGATCATTGTGATGAAGGTAACACAGTTTATAGTCTAAGTATATAGTATATAAGTCTAATGCAGTGAGGGCCAAAGAGACAATGTACTACGGAGTATTAGGGCCACATTGAGGGAGAAAACATCTGAGATTTACAGAATAAAGTCATAACTTAACGAGAAAAAAAGTTGTAATATTTCGAGAATAAAGTCATAACTTTAGGAGAAAAAAAGAAAATAACACGTAAAATTACTACTTTATAATATTATGACTTTATTCTCATAATACTCCGACATTTTTTCTCGTAAAGTTATGACTTTATTCTCGTAATATTATGAATTTTTTCTTTAAATCCTAGATTTATTTATTTTTCCTCAATGTGGCCCTAATACGCCGTCGTACCGTCATACCATAGACCTACAACAATGATAAATAAAATTGAAAATGTCAACAAAAAACAGTTATTCATTTCCATTTTTAAAAATCCACAGGGAGCCACTGGGGAGGAGCTGAAGAGATGCAGGTTGCTGACCCCTGGTCTAATAGGACCAATGTGTCTTTATAGTGATCAAATCTTAACCGTCATTTTTTTATCCTCATCAACCTTCATAATAAAACATATTTCATGTCCCAAGTATTCAGTACATAACGTCTACAAAGAGATTCAGTTATACACACTATAATCATAAATGGCACCTCTCTCTCTCTGCCAGCGGCTGTCTGTCCCTGTCGTCCCCTGAGCTGAGGCCACCCTGAGGCCAATGACAGTGGTATGGCGAGGATCAATACCACGCACACACACACACACACACACACACACGCACGCACACACACACATGCTGCCACCCTGAGCGAGGGATCGATGTAGAGATAGAGAGAGTCTGGGGAAAAGAAGGACATATCCTCGTGTTTTATCTCTCTGCTTTCTCATCAGCACCTTTAACACCTCACACTCCGTCTCACTGTATTTAAAGGAAATACAAACATCCGTCCATTTTGCTACTCTGATTGTAGTTTAAAGTGGAAATGTCAAAGTTGAACATTTAGATACATGTCTGTTAAGTCACTATTGGTCGCTGGACTGATGAAAGTATTGCAATATTTGCAGGATTACTGTATGACCTGGGTGTCTGTACTAAGTTACTGTGAACTGAACATTTCCTACTACTGCTGGTGAGTTAAAACAAGTTTACTTTTATTATGAAGTATTCACAGGAAATGCAGTTATGTCAGTGAGCTTGACACTGAGCGCTATCATTCATCAAAAACAGAACAACAGTCATTTTTGTCATGTTGAACAGTTGAAATATGTCAGGGAGTAATGGAAGAGCTGTTAGATGAAGAGCTGTTAGATGAAGAACTGTTAGATGAGGAGCTGTTAGATGAAGAGCTGTTAGATAAAGAGCTGCTAGATGAAGAGCTGTTAGATGAAGAGCTGCTAGATGAAGAGCTGTTAGATGAAGAGCTGCTAGATGAAGAGCTGTTAGATGAAGAGCTGTTAGATGAAGAACTGCTAGATGAAGATATATATATATATATGTATATATACATATAATATTTTATATATTACTTATATTTTCATGATACTTTACTAATATTTTCACGATATTATGCTAATATTTTCATGATATTTTACTAATATTTGTATGATATTTTACTCATATTTTCATGATATTTTACTCATATTTTGGGGATATTTGACTAATATTTGTATGGTATTTTACTCATATTTTTGTGGTATTATACTCATATTTTTGTGGTATTTTACTCATATTTTTGTGATATTTTACTTATATATGTATAGTATTTTACTAATATTTTACTTATATTTGTATGGTATTTTATTAATATTTGTATGGTATTTTATTAATATTTGTATTGTACAGAATGTCGTTTTAAGATGAAGAGGGTGTAGGGTACGCACATCTAAAAAACTTCAACAGGTGTTGGATCAAAAAATCAAGAGTCAAACTGAAGGTCTGCAGATCTCTGTTAGTTCTAAACATTGCACTATTCAACTTGCAGGGAGCTTATTAATACAGTGTGCGGGTGGTTTGGATTGTAACTTTAACACATGACGTGCTGCCACCACGTTATACGCTGTCAAGAGGTTGTGGTCATTTTGCAAATTTCTATGATATCACGTTGGAATAAGGCCAATTACTTCCTGACTTCTTTATTAAAGCAGTTTGTTTTGCTGCTCTCAGTATTCTGAGACTAGTATTAAGCCACCACGTAAATAAGCTGTCGCCTGAACAACCAGGACTGAAATCAGAAGGATGATATACCATATAATTAATCTGTTATTCATATGAACTACTTCAAAATAAGACATCATTGAGTTGAATACCGTTTTGAACGTCTTCCCTCAAAACTCCTATTTAATAAAAGTATATAAAAGTATTCAGTGATCACACACACACACACGCACACACACACACACACACACACACACACACACACACAAACACACTAGAAAGCATGGATGGATGAGACGGTTCAGACACTTCAGTGTGCTCAGTAGATTTGTATCGAAGCACTCTCATCAATTGATCAGAGACGGAGGAGTTAGCGACTGTCTCTAGTTAACAGAGCAGCCAATTGGATCACACACACACATGCGCGCGCGCACACACACACACACACACACACTTCGTCTATAATTCATGGGGTGTATTGTGCGGATGCAGTTAACTGCCGCTTAAAAGTAATTAATTGATTTTCTGACATATCAGTTAGCAGCAGTACCAAATGACACACACACACACACACACACACAGGAACACACACACACACACACAGGATAAAATGCAGAGTTGCACAAGGACGTGCGCTCACACACGTAGGCAACACACTGATATACACCGCCACTTTACACCCACACACACAAACACATTCAACCTAGCTGCGATTATACTGTTGTGATAAGAACGATAACATCGTCTCACAACACACACACACACACACGCACACACACACACACACACACACACACACACACACACTTAAAACAGGTGGTCTTAAATAAAGTAAGTCAGTATTGTGAGTATAAAATGCCTCATTTGCTTTAATTTGTCAGATTTAAAGGCTAATTTCCAACGATAGGGCATTAATGTCCTTAATTCTACCATTAAACTATATCTGGATTCGAGTATTTTACGGCTCCATCGTACAACCACTCCTCTACATGTTTACTGCACGGTGCCACTTAGCCTGCTGGATTACTTTATGGCACAGAGGGGTATTGCTTTACGGCATTAACCACGGAGATGTGCTGTTGTAAAGCGTTCAGTGTTTCTGCCGGTGGCAGATGGAGGAAGAAGTGAAAGGTTGATGGTCACCAAAGGTCAGTGGAGGCAGTGTCGTCGCTACGCACACGGCCATCACAGGGCGCACCAGGTGCATCAGTGGACTGAAGCCTGACAGGTAACGCTGTCGGTGGCCTAAAGCCTGAAAGGTAACGCCGTTAGTGACCTGAAGCCTGACAGGTAACACCGTCGGTGGCCTGAAGCCTGACAGGTAACGCCGTCGGTGGCCTGAAGCCTGACAGGTAACACCGTCGGTGACCTGAAGCCTGACAGGTAACGCCGTTAGTGACCTGAAGCCTGACTGGTAACGCCGTCGGTGACCTGAAGCCTGACAGGTAACACCGTCGGTGGCCTGAAGCCTGAAAGGTAACGCCGTTAGTGACCTGAAGCCTGACAGGTAACGCCGTCGGTGGCTTGAAGCCTGACAGGTAACACCGTCGGTGGCCTGAAGCCTGACAGGTAACGCCGTTAGTGGCCTGAAGCCTGACAGGTAACGCCGTCGGTGGCCTGAAGCCTGACAGGTAACGCCGTCGGTGGCCTGAAGCCTGACGGGTAACGCCGTTAGTGGCCTGAAGCCTGACAGGTAACGCCGTCGGTGGCCTTGACAGGTAACGCCGTCAGTGGCCTTGACAGGTAATGGCGTCTGTGGCCTTGACAGGTAACGCCATCGGTGGCCTGAAGCCTGACAGGTAACGCCGTCAGTGGCCTTGACAGGTAACGCCGTCGGTGGCCTGAAGCCCGACAGGTAACGCCGTCGGTGGCCTTGACAGGTAACGCCGTCGGTGGCCTGAAGCCCGACAGGTAACGCCGTCGGTGGCCTTGACAGGTAACGCCGTCGGTGGCCTGAAGCCCGACAGGTAACACCGTCGGTGGCCTGAAGCCTGACAGGTAACGTTGCCATGACAACTGAAAGAAATGGCTCCAAAACGGCAAGATGAGTCGGGGGCAGAGAAACAAAAAAAGAAGAAACTGCGCGATGACGCTTGTGCATTGCTCTCAGGTATGTTTAAAAATGTAAATTCTTAAAATACTGGACAGTGTGCATGTAGCATGCATCCACAACGGTACGATCCTCAGCCAGCTAGCTAGCCAACGTTACGTTTGCATGCTAAGATCTAGCTGCAGGTAAAGAAGCTCTTATAGACTCTCAGGCCAGTTACAACAAGCTGGAAAATAAGTTCCAATAACATCACTTTGTCTCAGTGTGAGTCCCATTGAAGTAGTTTTAATGTGCAAAAAGCAATGTGTGTATTAGTCCTTTGTGTGTGTGTGTGTGTGTGTGTGTGTGTGTGTTGAATTATTCAGCCGGCCTCTGCGATGAGAGAAGATGGGCTTATTCTTGCTAAACTAAAAATTGATTTTCTGACACAAGAAATGAAGGGAGAGAGGGAGAGATAGAGAGAGAGAGAGAGAGAGAGAGAGAAAGACAGAGAGAGAGAGAGAGAGAGAGGGAGAGAGAGAGAGAGAGAGCATCCCTATTCAATCATGCACACAGTCTAAGTTAGTTAAATGTTCATTCTTTCAGTGTAGAAGTGTGGAAATGGAAGTAGACAGAGCAAAGTGAGGCAATGTTTCTGAGATGGAGAGAGAGAGAGAGAGAGAGAGAGAGAGACAGGCTGAGATGGAGAGACAGCATGACAGATAGAAGGATAGAGAGAGGAAGATAGAAGTGCCTCAGGCTGTGTTTAGTGCAGTTTGAATGGCTGAGCAGGTGCATTAGAGCAGAAACCTTTAACATTCACTCACACAAACACACGCACGCACACGCGCACACACATATACACACACACACACACACGCACACACACACACCCACACACACACACACACACACACACACACACACACACACACACACACACACAGTCTCATGTGTCAATTTCCGATGCAGTCTTTTCAAAATAAAACTACTTAGTTAGCTTCAGGATAAGATTACAGGTTTAAATATGCTCACTGACAATGCATTTCAGATGTTTTAATGCTCATCAACAATGAATGTGACATTGCCTCAAAGTTTTCGGGTTATAGTGTCCCATGTTACATCATAGATGTTTTTTTAAAGATGATTTTTTAGGGTTTTTATCGCCTTTATTAGAGCAGATTTTTGGGGGGTCAAGTGACCTGAATTATTGTTTTTCTCTGGAAAAAGAAGAATAACTTCTGTTCCAATAAACACTATAAAAAGGGACCAGGATCAATAGATGTAATAAAGTCAGTGTACATGTCATTTATTAACTCACACAAGTGGATTGCTCTTTAATGAAGTTTTCAACTGCTTCAAGTAGCCACGAACCCAAACCACGATCTCTTTTATTTTGTGGCCATACCTGAAGATGGGAAAAAAAGCTTGTCGTTGTAGAAAGGGGCAAGAAGCAATGAGGAGGAAAAAAAGCACACACTGACCCTTCTGACTATCTTGTTGCACTCATTATTACGTATGAAGACTGACAGAGCTTTCTCGCTTCCACACACCTGGCCATGCTTTGGCAAGTTATTGATATTGTATTAAGATATTGTTGGATGCAGCCCCCTAAATCTGGATCTGCTCCTGGGTCTCCCCTCTGTTGGATGTGTTCACAGTAGCTACCTCAGCTATCATGTTTTTAATGAATCATAGAATGTGCATAGACTCGTGCACAGCTGTGCATAATGATGGTCTTAATCTAAATCAGGGGTCAGCCGAGCCACATGCGTCTCTTCAGCCCCTCTCCAGTGGCTCCCTGTGGATTTTTAAAAATGGAAATGAATAACTTTTTTTTTCATTTTCATTTTCATTTATAATTGTTGTGGGTCGAGGGTACGATGGAGTAATTAGGGCCACATTGAGGAAAAAAAATAAATCTGAGATTTCGAGAATAAAGTCATAATATTTAAAGTAATAATTTTACGTGTTATTTTCTTTTTTTCTCATAAAGTTCTGACTTTATTCTCGTAATATTACGACTTTTTTTCTCGTTAAGTTATGACTTTATTCTCGTAATACTACGACTTCTTTTCTCGTAATATTACGCCTTTATTCTGTAAATCTCAGATGTTTTTTCCCTCAATGTGGCCCTAATACTCCGTAGTACATTGTCTCTTTGGCCCTCACTGCATTAGACTTATATACTATATACTTAGACTATAAACTGTGTTACCTTCATCACAATGCTCAAATGTTTTGCAGCTCCAGACAGATTTTTTTTTTGTTGCCTAAAATGTCTCTTTTGATAGTAAAGGTTGCTGACCCCTGCTCTAAACCAATGCAGATCGGTCTCCATGAGTGGCCTCCCGCAGCACGCTGGCTATTGTTATGTAATAGAATGGATGGATGTATACAGTAGCAGCAGTGGTGTGTGGATAGAGGGATGAGAAGAGGATGGAGGAGGAGATCTCTAAGAACAAAAGGATTGAGTGGTGGAGGACAACAGAGAACCAAGACTGATTTAGATTATTTTCACTGCTTCTTGCCATCAACTGATCCATTATCTATGCTCTTTTCGAAACCACCAGACTCCATTCACAAAAAACAGTAATTTTCCCTCTCAGATCACAGGAGTTGCTGGTCTACTGCTGCATCCATCAGTTAGTTAGTTTGTGTTATTGTGTGACTTTCTGATCTGAACTAACGTGGCGTCCACAGAAGTACATCGCTTAGCTTCCTGCCGGTTCTCCTGTCTGCTTCTCCGAACTGGGAGCACGCCGACTGCCATCTAAGTTAGCGTATGTAACGTTAATACACTGACTATAGGATGTTGTACACGTAAACATTCCAAATGTGTCCCAGTTTATTTCCTGTTGCACCGTATGTGAATGACATCAGCTGACAGGAAGTAAACATGGACCCAAGCTGTTGCCTGGTAATGGAATTCATGCTATATGTAGCAGTGTCATCATGCAGAACCCTACGTTGGGTCATGGAGGAAAAAGTTATTAGACGGGAGGTGGGCGGTCAAACAAACAAGACTTTCAACCAGGAGACTGCTGTCTGTGTCCCGTGTGAAACTAAAAGTAACTTATTTTGTCTCGTCAGTCGTTAGTCACGTCGCCGGTATCGTCAGCCCCGTGAGTCACTTGAGTCAGTGAAGTTATCGTCAACCACGACCGTTTCCTAACCCCGACTATGTGGTTGTGTTGCCTAAACTTCCTTTGAAAATGGAAGTTTATTTTGAAAGGACACCATGCATATAACCAGCGTATATTGACACGCCGTCCCTGGTCTGTCCTAAAGCAATGCAAGAGCCCGTGAGTTGGTCTCCGATGCCGAAGGGCACTGACCAAGCGGCAGTATTTGACGAGATGGGTGCGAGAATGTGTTGATATAAGATGTGTCTGACTTTGATGTTGTTGAAAATAAGTCATTGAAGACTGTTGCCTTGGGGACGAGTTCCTGGAACTACACTTGGGCACTGCTCAGGAGGTGATAGTCCAGGTACTTTTGGGGGAATGGAGTGCAACAGCTTGGTTTGACATAACAAACATGGCAATTAATAAAGCATGGCATGTGTTTCCCATGTAGGGCCCTTCCATGAATTTAATGATACTGACATTTAAAAGTAATTATGTGAAAGAAAATTTTTATTAGTGCCACTTCTTCCATTGTTGTCTGTCCCACAACTGCACTGGCCTACTATAATAAAGCTGTACTTACTGACTAAACAGCACATAGAAGTGACAATGTTAGCATATCAAAAACAAACATTAGAAGTGAACTGTACTGACTGAATTAGATCTGAGGATAAACTGGTCTAACTTTGGTTTAACTGTGTGTCTAAGGTACAGGTTTACCATGGTCAACAACATACTGTAGATATATACACCTCAATATACCAGTCACTATAGACAGCCACAAAAATCAATGACTGTTTTCAATGGCCGAGATCATTTCTGACAGTTACAGAAGGAGACTCCAATCAACTAATTACCCATTCACACCCCTCAGGCTTTGGTCAGTTTTTGTAGCGTGTGTGTGTGTGTGCGTGCGTGTGTGTGTTGTGTGTGTGTTGGGGGGGCGAGGGGGGGTTGCATGCCATGTAACCTTGAAGATTCTAGAAAACAGAAACGGATCTTCAAAGTGGAAGGAACTTTCAGTAAGAGCCAATCAGACAGCTTAAACCCAACCACACGGGGACATACAGAGTCCCAAACGAGCCAATGAATAAATCAGAAGGCTCAGTCGCTGGGCGGAATTTACAATACCGAATAGAAGGGCGCTAATGGGTACGGGCCACCCATACACACACATAAAGGCAACACTTTGCATTCACTTGTTAACCACAATGTGGGGACAAATGGGGATGGGAGGAAGAAAGGGGGTGAGGAGGAGTGAGAAAAGGGTGAGGCGACTCTTTGCATGACTTCTTCGTTAACCACAGGACTGAAGGGACCCTCGCCTCGCCTCGCCTCGCCTCGCATCGCCCAGGACACCTGTCCCACTAGACTGTACAGACACGCACCCGCCATCTCGCCCATTAAGGCTGAGGGGAACTGGTGCGGTTTGGAGAAAAAACGGTTGGGAACGTTGAAAAAGCTCTGGATGATCGGAGGCTCCATCGATCGGCAGATGGCTGTTTGCTGTCGGCGGTTTCTTGAAACTTCGGAGGAGGTTAGAGTCAGCGGGGAAGTGTAGCGAAGCAAAGAGAGCAGATGAAAATAGAGATGGGTGACGACATTTTTTAAAACCAACGATGGTGACGTGCAGTTGTCGTAGTTTATTGTGAAAGTGAGAGAAAACAATGAGATGTCGAGGTTTATCTCCGTAACCCGAACCCAACTGCAGACATAAACATAACCACCGACTTCCTATCCTTGCAACACGCACGCACGCACGCACGCACGCACGCACGCACGCACGCACGCACGCACGCACGCACGCACGCACGCACACACATAGAGGACTTGACCGAAGTAGTGTTGCAGGGCTGGTGAGCTTGGATTGGGTGTACTGTGGTATAGTTCAGTTTTACCATTAATATGGGTCTGTGGCATAGCTGGTGGTTCCCTTCTCACACACACACACACACACACACATTAAGAACATTGAAGTCATCACCGGGGTGGATCCTCATGATGCCTGCTTCCTATGTCTCGGAGCGGACCACGCAGAGGAGGGGGTTCAGCAACCTCCAGACTGTCTGGCCTGCCGGTCTACTCCCAACATTCGACACGTACAGTTATGGGATCATTTTCAACGCTGCAACGTGAGACTCCATTGTGATGGCAGTGACCAGGAGTCTGAGTTTGATGCTGTTGAACATGCAGAGGTGATCCAAGAAGCACAAGCCACGCTTGGTTACCATTCCCCCCTCGGCAGAGGACGATCTAAGCTACTGGGGGGGACCAACAACACCTGTTGAAGGGAACACCGCTGGGACGGGTGACCTCCTATGTCACGAGGTTCACGGACCTGACGGGGTGGGGAGGGACTTGCCTAGGAAGAGCGGTTGGTGGAGTGTGACTTCCGGCGGACAACCGACACATCAATCCCCCTCATACTGCAGGCAGTGTTCCTGGTCCTTCAACACTTCTGGCCCCTGATACGGGGGAAGCATGTGTTGGTGAGGACCGACAACCGCAGCACGGTGGCTTACATCAACAGACATAGTGGAGTTTGGCCCAGCGAAGAACTTGTAGTTGTGGGCCTCAGAGCACCTGTTGTCTCTGAAGGCTCTCCACATTACAGGAATGTAGAACAGGGGGGGCCGACCTCATGTCAGGTGGCGGAACTCTGCCAGAAAGATGGAGGCGTCACCCGGAGGTGGCGGAGCAGACTTGGTCCCGGTGAGAGGGCGGACGAGGATCTTTTTGCCAGCTGACGCAACACCCACTGTCTGCGACGACCCACCTCTGGGGGTGGACGCCTTTGCACGCGTGCCATGGCCAAGAAAGCTGCTTCACGCCTTTCCGCCGAGACCCTCCCACAGTGGTCCGCACACACTCTACACGTGTTGGTGGGGAACACTTCATAGAAACAGACGTCAGCTGACTGTGACCACCAGACCAAATCCTCTCACAGCATCCACCGTGAAGAGGTCAAAGGTCATCGAGCGGGAGTCTGTGTACGACCGGAGGACATTCACAAGCTTTTGAAACAAAACTCTAACTCAGTAATGAAATCCATACCCTATCACTATGTGTGAAACTGTGTCAGTGGAACATTACAAGACACCAGCGCAGACGCTATCCAGAACACGTTGATATTAAAACACTGAAGCGATTAAGCAGGCGGGAGGAAGGAAGTGAGAGCGGGCAGCAGAGAGGGAGGAGATGGAGGAGGAGAGATGAAAAAGAGGAGAGGAAATGAAGGGATCTTTATTGGAGCTCCGTCTTCCTGCTGCAGCTGATGGAGGACAGGAGGAGGGAAACACTGTAAAAAGTTACGTTAAGCTCTCATCCAGAGAATGCACTGTAAAACGTGACGTGGGCAGTTACTGTTTTCTTATCCACCACATACTCTCCAGGAGATTCAAGACCTCTTTTATATTATTATGATGATATTATGGTTGTAACTTCTAACATTTAAAAGACAGGGCCGATGATATTCCATATATTTCTTCTACTTCTTCTTCTATAAGTATTGTGTGTGTATTAGAGGCTGATATCTCTCCGTCCTCTGTGCCATAGAACTCCATTAAAAACACTTTGTTGAGTTTACTTTGACTCAGTTCCACATCCACCGTCCTGCTGCCACAAATACTCACTAGAGCATCACATGTGGATTAATCCCCTTCTGAAAACAGTCCCCAACAAATGCTCTATTCCCTCCTGTTTGAGTAATGTTTAATAAAAACTACAATGTGTAGCGGTTTTAGGAGATTACAGAGCCTTTTTAAAAATTTAAATTAAATTTGTGAGCTGTTTTCAAAGGTAAGTAGGAACCAATAAAACCGACTGGACGATGTGGGAATCTGTGATAAAACCACCAGCTGAGTGTTGACATTTTTTACAGAGGGAGGTTCAAACAGCGGAGCCCGGCTGTGTGATGTGAGGCCAGATCACCACATGGAAGCCAGTCTGTGTGTGTGTGTGTGTGTGTGTGTGTGTGTGTGTGTGTGTGTGTGTGTGTGTGTGTGTGTGTGTGTGCGTGTGTGTGTGTGGAATAGATGGATATATAGAAGGCATTCTGTGCTTATTCCCAGGCTTCAAAATGAGAGCCAGAGATCACAGCTGGACAAATGACCCAAAATACACACACATACGCGCACGCGCACACGCACACGCACACACACACACACACACACACACACACACACACACACACACACACACACACACACACACACACACACACACGCACACACGCACACACACACACACCTTCACCTCGCAAACAAAAGCACTAGTGACCCATCCAGATTGAAAGTACAGATAACTGTGACATTACACTTTCATCTTGGCGACAGTATAAGGGATACTGGAGGTCAGAGGTCAAGTGACCCCTTTGAAAATGGTCACGACAGTTTTTCCTCGCCAAAATTTAGCGTAACTTCGTAACATTATTTAACACTCTTCCCGACAAACTAGCATGACATGGTTGGTATCATTGGATTCCTTTGGTTTTTAAATTCGTTGTTTCTAGTATTCCAGTTCATATGATACCAGTATATTCACTGTAGCTTGAAAACTTAGCCAGCAACAACCTCTGAAAGACAGAGTAGCGGCCGGGCCTGCTGGCGGGCCATCGGAGTGTTAAGGGAAGAGAACATTTCATTCAATTTAAAGAAATTAGTGGCATTAAAAGAAGTATAGTCAGAAAATCTGTCAAAAACAAATGCAAATTCAAATTTGAAGCAAGCGTGACATTTATTTCCAGTCACAGCATGATTTCTACTTCTCATCAAACCACAGAGAAAAAGAAGGAGCTGCTGATAGACAGTTGTGAAAATATAGTCCAATATGTGTTCTACCCCTGAACACAGTTGGACCAGGTGTTGACAGCAACGGTAAAAAGTGATGTGAACTGTCAGCTCTGCTCTGTGTGAGCACATTGACCAGTTGATACATAGTTGTGAACTGAAGGGAGGAGAAGGAGGGCTTTCTGGTAAAACAACACCACTAATTTCTCATAAGTCCTCCCTTCCTCTCTTTCATCTACTCTATCCGTTTTTCCACTCTGCTCTCACTGACTTCCCAACATCAGCAGCATGCTGGAAAACACATCTCTTTCATCTTGTAAGCAAACGTGTGCGTGGCAGGACTAAGGTATAGTACAGCAGGTTGGATTCCTTTCTGAGTTTACATATTATGGTTTATAGAAATGAAATACATGTGTTTCATTATCCCAAGAAATATGTTTATATTGACCGATTATGACCCTCATGAATTGTGTCTTCTACTAATGGAAGAAGTGAGTCCTTTATGTCGATGGACAGTCAGGGTGGAGGGTCCGAGGTGGGAGATGGTAGACGGTGAATCCAACTTTCATATGGGTGTTTCTTACTGGGTAGGGCTTACAGCTTACAGAGAGGGGTAATATGGGATGTTTATTACTGGGTAGAGCTTACAGTTTACAGAGCGGGGTATGACAAGCCTCAACGGTCCTGGTCTGGAAGTGAACCTTGGGTTAGGGATGTTAATAATTAACCGTTTAACCGTTAACCGACGTTAAGAACTTTAACCGATTAACGCTATTGGTTAAAACGGTTCAAATAAATATTAATAATTAATTAAAAAGATGAGCAAAACAAAAAAAGGAGTGGCTCGTCACTTTAAGGAGAAAAGCTGGTCCACCTTAACAGTCCACCTTAAGAGGCAGAGCCGGAGTTGCAGGATACAGGAAGTCGGCTCCAGTCTCTCTAGCTCGCTTGAGCGGAGCGGTTGTAGTTTCGTAGCATTCATTCACCGACAAATAAACTGTACACACACTGCTACACCTACGTTCACAGCTAGAACGCCACCGACAAACCCACACTACGCGAGCAGGAAGCTACCAGCAGAGCTACAGCTGCTAACGTAGCACAAAAACACACTCCGTTTGTCGGACAATCGCTATTGTTAATCCGGGCGGACACACAGCTGACAACTAAACTAAATGTGCGGTGGAGACTTTTACTGGGAAAGTGGCTGCATGTCCGCGACACTACATGCAGCATCGTAGTTGCTAGTAGCTCTCCTGATGGTGAACTGGGGACTCAGTTGTCTGTTGTGCTCATACACTACAGGTGGCGCACCTCTGCATGCAAGGCACTAATCTTGTTGGTTAACGGTTAATAATCGGTTAACAAGGGTCGGTTATCGGTGAAGAATTTTTTTCAAAATTAGCTTCCCTACCGTGAACAACATGTTTATGTAATATTCACCATAACCATTAGGCTACCGTCTTGGACAGTCTCTCACTACAGACATTCATGGTATTTCACTCGGTTGTTTGCATGAGTGATCGAAAAGTGACGCAGTAAAAAGCAAATTGGCGCCGGGCGGCGCTAATGATGCAACGCGCATGACGCGAATACATAGAATTTGCACCATTCACGTATTTGCGTGAATGCCATTGAGCTTCTCCTCCTGTCGTCACTGTCATCCTGATGTTGTTGAATGAGAAATGGAGGAAGAAAATATTGTCTGTGGGCGGCGAGGGCTCTACGATAGTCAGCGCCTGAAATGGGTCAGTGCTGAGTACCGCCACCTCCTGAGTCCACGTAGCATCGCTTCAGGTCGTGGTTACGCCTGTGAGACGCAGCTGAGACGCGAGCCTGCACGGAGCTGGTGCAGACAGCTGCATAGATCAAAATGAGATTCCTGTTTGCTGCTGTAACTGCACCGTTGGTAGCTCGCTATAGTGAAAATGACTCGGAGGATGTCGCTGCGGCGCCGGCCAACACCGAGCCTCCACCGAGCCTCCACCGAGCCTCCACCATCAGCCACCGCTACTGCGGTGGCAGTGACACTTGGCACCATGGGCACAGTGTACCTGACTGCTACACTACTGGTTGCATATCCTTCAACTATAGGCCTTATATGGCATTCATTTGCTTTTATCCAATTTTCAATGTCAAAAAAAGTGACAACAAAGCACTGAAGCCAAATGCAACATATATTATACTATTGTCATGCTTTCTCTTTTCTCCTTCTTCGTAAATTTAATTTGTATAGTGCTTTTCTAGGACTCAAAGTTGCTTTACACTGAGCAGTGGGACAAACGACAGACAACGTTATGAACCCAGACACTACGGCATATCTGGGACTTCCGCAACAGCCACAAACAGCAATGGTGGACTCTCCAATGGATCTAGCACAAGTGATGTGAATGAACACAAGTCATCCCGGCAGCCAAACTCGCTTGAGTGATGTGAGGCAAAACTGCGCTTTGCGTTTGGTGTGAGCGCAGCATTAGTACTTCCTACTGAAGAGTGCTTCCTGTGCAGGTCAGCAGGATTTTATTGTTGCATTCATGATGAAAAACATCAGCAACTTCACAGGTAAAAAAAAAAAAAAAAACATGATGCATGAATCCATTTTTTTTCTCAAAAAGAGACCCAATCCAAAGGGACCCCATCCAAAGGGCCCCCATCCAAAGACACCCAATCCAAAGGGACCCATTCCAAAGGGACCCCATTCAAAGGGTTCCCATCCAAAGGGACCCCAGGATAATCAGACCCCGTCCAAAGGGACCCTATCCAAAGGGACCCAATCCAAAGGGACCCCATCCAAAGGGCCCCCATCCAAAGACACCCAATCCAAAGGGACCCATTCCAAAGGGACCCCATTCAAAGGGTACCCATCCAAAGGGACCCCAGGATAATGAGACCCCATCCAAAGGGACCCAATCCAAAGGGACCCCAATCCAAAGGGACCCAATCCAAAGGGACCCCAATCCAAAGGGCCCCAATCCAAAGGGACCCCGATCCAAAGGGACCCAATCCAAAGGGACCCAATCCAAAGGGACCCCAATCCAAAGGGACCCGATCCAAAGGGACCCAATCCAAAGGGACCCGATCCAAAGGGACCCGATCCAAAGGGACCCCAATCCAAAGGAACCCCAATCCAAATGGTCCCAATCCAAAGGGACCCCAATCCAAAGGGTCCCAATCCAAAGGGACCCCAATCCAAAGGGACCCCAATCCAAAGGCACCCAATCCAAAGGGACCCCAGGATAATCAGATCCCATCCAAAATGTGGTGGAGCTGCAGAGGTGCAAGATCCATTCAGACCCTTTCCTGAAAAAGTAACAATACTGCAATATCATACATACAGTATATAGAAGTAAAAGTCCCACACTGAACATTTAGAGTAGAATTTATCTTCTTTCATGTTCGCTCCTCCTCCCTTCTTCCTGCTAACAGGCTGCTAAAAGAACCATTTCCACTTCTCTCCTCGCTCTGTTGTTTTGCTCCAACTCCTTTTACCTTTCACACACACACACACACACACACACACACACACACGCGCACACGCACACACACACGCGCACACACACACACACACACACACACACACACACACACACACACGCACGCACAAACACACATACAGTTGAAGTCCAGTTAGCCCTCTCTTGTCTTCCAAAGCCACAAACCCAGCAGAGTTTAACAATAAATAACCACAAGAGAGGACTGTGTGTGTGTGTGTGTGTGTGTGTGTGTGTGTGTGCGTGCGTGCGTGCGTGCGTGCGTGCGTGCGTGTGTGTGTGTGTGCGTGTGTGTGTGGTTTACCAACATGGCTAACTAATATACTGTAAATGCAAAACTGGATTCCATATACACACTGATCTTATTATTCATTTATTAAAATGTACAAAGACAAATATCTGCATTGAAAATTATCTATGTCATATATATACATATATATATACATATATATATGCACTCCGCTTCTGATGTATAATCAGTTCAGTCTGTGTATTAATGTCTGCATGTTAAAAACTAAATATATACTAAATACGTCCTACAAGTTAACAACAACAACTCTTCTGTGTGTGTGTGTGTGTGTGTGTTGAATGCCAGGCCTTGTGTTTCTAACGGTCGCTCTGCCACACACATCCTCATCGCTTCCTTCTTCCTTCACTATCTCCTCTGTCTGTTACAACTCACACACACACACACACACACACACACACACACACACACATTGTGAAATGGTGAAACAGCCTCTGTTAGTGCCCTGTAAATCTCACCTCACACTGTCATCATTCACTTTCATAATAACTGAATTATATTGGACATTTTAACCTTCTAGACATCTTTGAAAAATGCCCTTTTTTTCAGAACTTTTATTTCATAATGACATAATGATTTTTATTCATAATAATTCCAGTCAGTCACGCTGCTACCTAAGTTAGCTAGAGCCGACTAACGACAGGCTGGAATCCTATAAACTCTCTTATTGTGAAAATAATTAAATAACATCTCATAATAATGCATTCATAAAACTCTACATTCATACGAGTATTTATGTCATAATTATTGTTATTGACATACACCCTGACATATACCAGCTCTGATACATGCTTCAAAAAGAAAGATTTTTTTATCATTTTATTTCTTTCATTATTATGATTTATATAATAATAATAATAATAATAATAACACTATTATTATTATTATTATTATTATTATTATTATTACTGCTATTATGCTTGTGTCTTATTTCTTTCTATGCTATTTAATACATTTTTCTAATTTTCTATTTTAATCATTTTCTTCGGGCATACATGTGTGTGTGTGCATATGTATGTATGTTTGCATAGATTTGGTTGGGTCTCACTTTCATTTTATCCTGACTTTATAACACTCACTGCAAACTTTAATAATAAAAACAATTAAATGAATAGTTAAAAAAAAAAAAAAAAAAGATCATGGCATAATCCTTTATGTCATTTCAATTCTTAATATTAACTCAATAGGATTTTTAGTTTTTTTTTTCAGTCGTAAATTTTATATTTTGCTCACCTAAGGGAACTTGTGATGAACTTTCTAACCTTTTTTTCTGACACTTTATATCCTAAACAACGAATGAAAAACATTTGCTAGTTGCAGCTGAATAGTCACCCTGGATCACATCCATCATTCTGGAGTCTGGAAGTCTAACACTGGCACTGTGAGCTCCTTCATTACTGAAGTGTGCTTTGACATTTTGATAAGTTATGAATGTGAAAACGCTTGCGTATTAGTGTTGTGTGAGAATATATAAGTGCTGTCTGAATGTGGGAACACACAGAGAGTCAGCATCACCTCTTAAGATCAGCCTGGAGCAGACCTGTGGAGTTTCCTCCTGATAACACACTCTACTTTCTGTCTCTGGGACACAAACACAGCAGGTGGAGCCTCCAGATAACCAGAATCTGCTCTGGACAGGCGCATACGATGTCGCAACGAAAGGCCAACAATGTCCACAAGTGGAAAGAGGCCGATGTAGCGTGCAACATGACGGCTGCAGACGTGACGAGAGGCGTAAATTAAAGAAAAAGAACAGCACCAAAACAAGTTGGGAAGCAGGTTGATATATGAACAGAGGGAGGGAACAATGTAAATTCAACACGCCGACGATGTGGTTCTCTTTTTCAGCCAAACATCTGAGATATATGGAGCGGGAAAGGAAGGATGGAGGAAAGAAGAAGAAAAAGGGACTCCTGAAGCATGAATACATGCAATTAATGAGTTTTATTTCTATGTAACAGATTACAGGAATATAATAATACTAAATACTATTTACACTGTTTAAACCAGGGGTCAGCAACCTGCGGCTCCGGAGCCACATGCATCTCTTTAGCTCCTCTCCAGTGGCTCCCTGTGGATTTTTAAAAATAGAAATGAATAACTGTTTTTTGTTTAGATTTTCATTTTTATTTATCATTGTTGTAGGTCTATGGTACGACGGTACGATGGAGTATTTGGGCCATATTGAGGAAAAATAAATAAATCTGAGATTTAGAGAATAAAGTCGTAATATTCCGAGAATAAAGTCATAATATTATAAAGTAGTAAATTTACGTGTTATTTTCTTTTTTTGTCGTAAAGTTATGACTTTATTCTCCTAATATTATGACTTTTTTTCTCCTAAAGTTATGACTTTATTCTTGTAATATTACGACTTTTTTTCTCATAAAGTTATGACTTTATTCTCGGAATATTACGACTTCTTTTCTCCTAAAGTTATGACTTTATTCTCGTAATATTACGACTTTTTTCTCGTAATATTACGACTTTATTCTGTAAATCTCAGATGTGTTTCCCTCAATGTGGTCCTAATACTCCGTAATACATTAGCTTTTTGGCCCTCACTGCATTAGACTTACAGTATTACTATATACTTAGACTATAAACTGTGTTACCTTCATCACAATGCTCAAGTTTTTATGCTGCTCCAGCCAGATTTTTTGTTTTTGTTTTTTTTTGCCATTTTTTTGCCAGAAAAGGTTGCTGACCCCTGGTTTAAACAGAGATTTGTTTAGGTTCAGTCCAGAGCTTTGATTGTCAGTCTCAATGTGGTTGGGTCTGACTTATCAGGGTCAGAACAACAGATTCAGGGCAAGCCAGTCCCTCATTTCTTTCAGTCTCCACTTTAATCCTATGAATTAGAGGTCATGAACAGGTTTAAATCTGAGGCTAAAATGGTCATGAAAACATCTTACAAACTGTCTGTAGCCTCCACAGTGTTTCTGAAAAGATGGTGCTGGGGAGGAGGAACAACACAGTTCTTAATCATGTTCATCTGCTCCTATCTGATGTGAAATGTTTAATGTCACTCACTCACTCTCAAAATGGTCTCCTACAACTTCTAATCTTCTTCTTCTAATGCCTCATTCACACTACATGGCTTTAGCCTTGATTCTCAACTCAGCTCCAGAAAAGACCCAGATCATCGGTTGCTTGAGCGCTATGTGTGAATAGTTCAATCTCTAGATATCTGGAATGCATCAGATGCTTCATCTACTGAGCTGAGATGCAGATCATATAGTAGGTTAAATATCTGGCAGAAGGGTCGCGTGTAACAGGGGGGAACTTTACTGGATGTGTTGCATACACAAGACGGACCAACGTTGTTGTTGCACCTCGAGGAAACAGGCTATTTGCATTAGCATTGCACATGCAATGGCACAGTTCAGTGCTACCGCAGGCAGTATAGTGTCAGACTGTGGAGGTTAAGGGAAGTTAATGGGAACAGTGTTTTTCATAACCCATCTCTTACTAGAAGTCATTGTTGACATGATATCATTTATCGTTATTATTATTATTATTACCTACGCCAAGGCCGAAGGCCTAGGAAGGTGGTTATGTTTTCACCGGCGTTGGTTTGTTGGTTTGTTGGTTGGTTGGTTGGTTGGTTGGTTGGTTTGTTGGTTGGTTGGTTGGTTGGTTGGTTGGTTTGTTGGTTTGTTGGTTGGTTTGTTGGTTTGTTGGTTGGTTGGTTTGTTGGTTGGTTGGCTGGTTGGTTTGTTGGTTTGTTTGTTGGTTTGTTTGTTGGTTTGTTGGTTGGTTGGTTTGTTGGTTGGTTGGTTGGTTTGTTTGGTTGGTTTGTTGGTTGGTTGGTTGGTTGGTTTGTTGGTTGGTTTGTTGGTTGGTTTGTTGGTTTGTTGGTTGGTTGGTTGGTTGGTTGGTTGGTTTGTTGGTTTGTCCGTTTGGAGGATTACTCCAAAAGTCTGTAATGGATTTGAATGAAATTTTTTGGAGGGCTGGGGTGTGGCACAATGAACAATCTATTACATTTTGGTGGGTATCCGGATCATTATCCGGCTTCGGGAATTTCTTTTAATAACTCCGGTCAGCCTGTGCACTAACACCACAGGCTTTAGGACATGCGCAGTGTAACTGATGACGTGTTCATGACGTGTCACACAACCTCTTTCTTTCTGCCTACAGAGAGAGGGACAGAGAGAGAGCGGGGGGGGGGGATTACACCTGTTGATTCTGCGTTTTCTAACATTAAACTCTGGGAAATTACAGTTGAGTTGGACCAGAGCACATTTGGTGATTGTTGGAAAGAGTAATGACAACGGTTTAGGAGAGTTTTATTTTGTTTCTGTCCAGTTTGAATGAAGTGTCTTACAATGCTCCGCTACGTACAGCTGATCTCAACATAAACACAAATACACGAGGATGATGGCGCAAGCTGCATGGAGAGGAGGGGGGGCAATCGTACTCAGGCAGCTTGGCGGAGGTCTGCGCTCTCCGAGTGCCATTCTAGTTATCATATATATTTATTTTATAGAGCCTAAACTGAACCTGACTTCAGCTGCCACACATGCATATTAAGGGGATATGAATATTTTGTAGATACTTTTGATACGAACGTTATTTCTGACATCCAGGCAACATTACACTGTCACACATGAATACAACAGAAATGTATCTGCACACTGAAATCAGAACTCCCTTTAAGAGGAAACTTGGACCCTTTTATCCCGTCTGTTTGTTATCGTGTGTCTCACTCAGAGAGGTCTCGTTCTGAAATCTCGCATCTCATCCACGTTGTGGAAATCATCTAAATATTCATCCATGACACTGAAAATCAATTATAATAGTCTGAGCCTGTCAGTAGCAACAACAAGAGCTGTTAGTGGACGTAATCTGACTAGGGATGCACTGATACCACTTTTTTTCAGACCGAGTACAAGTACTTACATTTGGCTACTCGCCGATACCGAGTACCGATGCGGGTACTTCTCTGGGCCAGAAGACCCTCGTTAACAGCCAGCTGGAGGGTGTGAGCGAGATTACGACAGGCTGGGGAGTCCCGCATATGCGCCACAACCTGCTCTAGGTCAGTTTGGAAAGGCTCGGGACGGAGGTGACTCACGGCCACAGCTTTACAGCACTCCCCGCCCCGGACCTCGCCGCACCGTGGGGGGACTCCCTGCGACTGTCGACCGGTCTGCGTCGTGCCGTGGCCCACGAAAAAGGCGCCAGGGGTCTTTGGCGATGTCGGCAACCCACCCGACTCGTCTTGAAACACGTACCAAGGAGTCTAACGCACGCGCGAGTCAGAGGGTGCAAGCAAAACTCCGTGGCGCAATGAAAGTGAGGGCCGGCGCGCGCTAGCTGAGTTGAGATCCCGGCCAAGCGGGGTCGGGGAGGTGGAGCGTGAGGACCCGAAAGATGGTGACGAGAGGTTAACGCCACGCTGCCGTAAAGTGGTATCGGTGCTGTTGTATCAGAGCCGTTTTGCGAGTACAAGTACATGAGCACATGAGCACAGTATCGGACCAGATACTGGTATCGGGTATCGGTGCATCCCTAAATCTGATGGTACCAGTTGCCCCAAATGATGACATTACAGCCCATAAAACGTTTAAGGGTTAGTCACTTAGACAGAACATGGGAAAAGAAGTTAACTTTATTTCACAGATATTTTGGCACATATGAACGTGATTAAGTGATTATGATGCCGATGATGGTGTTTGCCGGAGGACGACCAGTGTTGTCACTATTAAAGCTTTCTTTTGTATTCTTGCAGACTCTAAACCCAGAACCTCTTCCTCAGGGTTTGTGGATGTGTCTGTCCTACTCTGTCCCCAGGACATATTTTCATATAGCTGAACATGCAGGCAGCAGGAGGTAAGAATGTAACTTCAGTATACGACACTATGGAACATAGTTAACATTTGAACTGGCTGTTGGTGTTACACCACTCACACACACGGTTTGGTGTAGAAGAGAGAGTTCAACTTTTATTAATTCACCGGCAGAACTGGCAAAACCAAACTAGCTGTCGAGCAGCACCGGGCACACACACTTCACCGAACAAGGGCTCCGTCTAACAACAGAAACTTCTTCTTCTTCGCTGGTAGTCATTTACGACAGAGAGTTTCACCCTGCCCCCTGCTGGCGGGTGTAATTATACATATTTAAACAAAAGACTGAATATCACAGCATATTACTGAATGACATATTAGATAAATGTAACTAGGAATAGATATATAAAAAATGATATATCTCTCAGGTGCTACATTGGCTCATTAAAGGCACCATTGATCGTTTGTTTGGACCAGTCTGATCTTTAGACCACTCATGGAGGTCAACTGGAGGTCTGTGTGTGATCAGTTCAGTAACATTTAGAGCAAATGCTAACAGTTGGAAGCTAACAGTGAACTGTCTTGTGTTGGGCTCTCTGGCTCAGCTGAACGAGCTCAGATAAACTGAAGCTCAGATAAGTCAGAGCACACACACACACACACACTGAACTGATACAGCAGCAGTGTGTGTGCGTGTGTGGGAGATTTGTTCTAAAACCGACAGACTAACACACACGTGTGTACATGCATACAGAGATAAAGTGTGTGTTCAGTAGATTTGATGTTATAGAAGCGATGATTGGAGGAGAGTTAAGTGATGACATCTCAACCATTGATTGGTTAACCAGGGGTCAGCAACGTGCGGCTCCGGAGCTAAATGCGTCTCTGTAGCCCCTCTCCAGTGGCTCCCTGTGGATTTAAAAAAATGGAGATAAATAACTGTTTTTTTTTACATTTTCATTTTTATTTATCATTGTTGTAGGTCTATGGTACGACGGTAAGATGGAGTATTAGGACCACATTGAGGAAAAAAATAAATCTGAGATTTCAAGAATAAAGTCATAATATTATAAAAGAAGTAATTTTTATTTTTTTTCCTTAATATTATGATTTTATTCTCGTAATGTTACGACTTTTTTTCTCGTAAAGTTATGACTTTTCTCGTAATATTACGACTTTTTTCTCGTAAAGTTATGACCTTATTCTCGCAATATTACGACTTTTTTTCTCGGAAAGTTTTGACTCGATTTTTTTTCACTCAATGTGGCCCTAATACTTCGTAGTACATTGTCTCTTTGGCCCTCACTGCATTAGATTTACAGTATATTCTATATACTTAGACTATAAACTGTGTTACCTTCATCACAATGCTCAAATGTTTTGTGGCTCTAGACAGATTATTATTTATTTTTTTTGCCTAAAATGGCTCTTTTGATAGTAAAGGTTGCTGACCCCTGGGTTAACCACATGTGATCTGATCAGCTGATACTGGTTCAAATCCTGCATGCTGTGGTTTGATCAGCTGAATGATGCAGCGAGAGTGAACTGTCCTGAGGTTAGATCACAAACCCACCAACTGTGGTTCTATTAGATCTCTGTGACTGACGGGAGGAAGAGAACCTTACGTATGCAAGCATCCTGTGAGATGTGATGCACACACGCCGTTCTAACCACAGCACACAGGCGGGGAACACGTGATCTGATGTCTCTGAACATGTGGGACACAAGCAGTTGCAGCACGCTGAAGAAAGATAGGCTCACTACACACACACTCCGCGTACTTCCGTACTTACACTTACTATTTTGAGTGCAATTTGAGATGACCCTACCCCGTTGAAATTCACACACTACTCAAGTACTCAAGACCTATCCGCACTGTCAATTCCACAACATCTCCAAACATTCCTACTAGTTGCATTAACCATGGCCAAGAGAATAACTCCAATGAGGCTAACGTTAGCATTCCTGCTAGTAGGAACACTCATATTGGGCCATCGCAGGCAGCAGCTGCAGCGGCAAGTGATCTGGGTGCCAAGAAGCCCAAAAGAGTTATCTTGAACAACTTTCCTGCACGCCTTCCTGCACCAGCTCCTGGTACGGAAGCCGAGACAGACTAGAGTCCTCAATTCAGGCAGATGCCGCATTTTTCTATCCGAGGAGTCGGACTCTCATCTGCTACAGACACCACCTTCACCGTTACCGGATTAAACAACTGGAAGCGTGTAGTGGAAACTGGCAAAGGATGATATAAACATTCCTGACTTGTGAAACTATGTGGAGAGACAGGGAGACACATTCAGGTCAAGAAATCACAACATTAGTCAATATAGAGCAGCTGCAACGCAATCGATATTGTCTGTCGTCAACCATGGATGTTGATGAGGGGTCATGGAGGGGTACAAAAACTGCTACGACAACCTACAACCATCAGCTGCATTTGGTGGTCAGTGATGCTCTGGCAGCTGAACACACAGATCTGTGTGTAACATGCTCTATTAGATCTGCAGGAAGCCCACCAAACTAATGTTATTTTAGCAGATAACTCATTTATATAGGCCTATAAGAAGACGGTATGATAATCAGTATGTATGACAGGTATAGTGTTTTCTAGCAGAAACACAGTGATGACGCTGTGAGTCTGTAGACGATGATGTCAGAAGTGAGAATGCAGTCAAAAATAATTGCTTTTTCTTTTAAAGCGCTGAGCAAAGATTTAACAGGAAACACACTGAAACACTGTCACAAAGTGTTCTTGACTGTTTCCGCAGCAGAGCCAACCGCCATCAGAGACACACAATATGAGACTATCTGCATCAACCACTAATGATATTAAATCAACCCTAAAGGGATATTATCAATCTGAAGATACATCCACAACTTCTCCCGTGTTTCAGTCTACAGTAATCAACCAGTTAGTGCTGGGGTCAGCAACCTTTACTATCAAAAGAGCCATTTTAGGCAAAAAAACTAAATAATTAAATCTGTCTGGAGCCGCAAAACATTTGAGCATTGTGATGAAGGTAACACAGTTTATAGTCTAAGTATATAGTATATAAGTTTAATGCAGTGAGGGCCAAAGAGACAATGCACTACGGAGTATTAGGGCCACATTGAGGGGAAAAAACATCTGAGATTAACAGAATAAAGTCGTAATATTACAATAATAAAGTCATAACTTTACGAGAAAAAAAGTCGTAATATTACGAAAAAAAAGTTGTAATATTACAAGAATAAAGCCAGAAGTTTAAGAGAAAAAAGTTGTAATATTAAAAGAATGAAGTCATAACTTTACGAGAAAAAAAGTCGTAATATTCTGAGAAAAAGTCATAATGTTAAGAGAAAATAAGTCGTGATATTAAGAGAAAAAAGTCATAATATTACATGAATAAAGTCAGAAACTTAAGAGAAAAAAGTCGTAAAATTACGAGAATAAAGTCATATCTTTACAAGAAAAAAGTCGTACTATTATGAGAAAAAAGTCATAACTTTATGAGAAAAAAAGTGGTAATATTACGAGAATAAAGTCATAACTTAACGATAAAAAAGAGGTAATATTACGAGAATAAAGTCATATCTTTACGAGAAAAAAGTCGTAATATTACGAGAATAAAGTCATAACTTTACGAGAAAAAAATTAGTAAAATTATGAGAATAAAATCATAACTTATCAAGAAAAAAAAGTTGTAATATTACGAGAATAAAGTCATAACTTTACGAGAAAAAAGTGGTAATATTACGAGAATGAAGTCATAACTTTACGAGAAAAAAAGTGGTAATATTACGAGAATAAAGTCAGACCTCTCCGGTAACCATCACCTTAACGTGGTGGAGAGGTTTGTGTGTCCCTATGACCCTGAGGGCTGTGTTGTCTGGAGCCTCGTGCTCCTGGTAGGGTCTCCCATGGCAAATTGGTCTTAGGTGAGGGGCCGGACTAAGAATGGTTCACAAAAAACCCAATGACGACACGAGGCAGAGGAGGAGTTACCCGGCCCGGAGGAAGCCTGGAGCCAGGCCCAGACGGAGGGCCCGTCAACGAGCGTCTGGTGGCCGGGCTTGCCACGGAGCCCGGCCGGGGATACCCCGAAAAAGGAACGTGGCACCCCCCTCCTCTCCATCCTGTGGGCTCACCACCTGCGGGAAAAACCGCTTGGGTCGGGTGCACTGCCACCCGTGTGGCAGTGAAGGCCAGGGACCTCGACGGACTGGACCCGGGCGGCAGAGGCTGGCTCTGGGGACGTGGAACGTCACCTCTCTGTGGGGGAAGGAGCCGGAGCTTGTGCGGGAGGTGGAGCGCTATCAGTTGGATCTGGTAGGGCTTACCTCTACACACAGCCTCGGTTCTGGAACCGTACTCTTGGATAGGGGTTGGACTCTATTCTTCTCTGGAGTTGCCCATGGTGTGAGGCGCCGGGCGGGTGTGGGGATACTCACAAATCCCCGGCTGAGTGCCGCTACGTTGGAGTTTACCCCGGTGGACGAGAGGGTCGCCTCCCTACGCCTTCGGGTTATGGGGGGGAAAACTCTGACTGTTGTTTGTGCGTATGCACCAAACAGCAGTTCGGAGTATTCGGCCTTCTTGGAGACCCTGAATGGAGTCCTGTATGGGGCTCCAGTAGGGGACTCCATAGTTCTCCTGGGAGACTTCAACGCGCACGTGGGCAACGATGGAGACACCTGGAGTGGCGTGATTGGGAGGAACGGCCTCCCTGATCTAAACCCGAGTGGTCGTTTGTTGTTGGACTTCTGTGCTAGTCATGGATTGTCCATAACGAACACCATGTTCGAACATAAGGATGCTCATAAGTGTACGTGGTACCAGAGCACCCTAGGCCGAAGGTCGATGATCGATTTTGTAATCGTATCATCTGATCTGAGGCCGCATGTTTTGGACACTCGGGTGAAGAGAGGGGCGGAGCTGTCAACTGATCACCATCTGGTGGTGAGTTGGGTCAGAGGGTGGGGGAAGACTCTGGACAGACCTGGTAAGCCCAAACGCGTAGTGAGGGTGAACTGGGAACGTCTGGAGGAGGCCCCTGTCCGAGAGATCTTCAACTCACACCTCCGGCGGAGCTTTTCTGGCATCCCTGTGGAGGTTGGGGGCATTGAACCCGAGTGGACGATGTTCAAAGCTTCCATTGCTGAAGCTGCGGCGGTGAGCTGTGGTTTTAAGGTCTTAGGTGCCTCAAGGGGCGGCAACCCTCGAACACCGTGGTGGACACCGGTGGTCAGGGAAGCCGTCCGACTGAAGAAGGAGGCCTTCCGGGATATGTTATCTCGGAGGTCTCCGGAGGCAGTTGCAGGGTACCGACGGGCCCGAAGAGCAGCAGCCACTGCCGTGACGGAGGCAAAGCAGCGGGTGTGGGAGGAGTTCGGAGCAGCCATGGAGAAGGACTTTCGGTCGGCACCAAAGTGCTTCTGGAAAACCATCCGGCACCTTAGGAGGGGGAAACGGGGAACCATCCAAGCTGTGTACAGTAAGGATGGGACACTGTTGACCTCAACTGAGGAGGTAATCGGGCGGTGGAAGGAGCACTTTGAGGAACTTCTGAATCCGACCAATACGCCCTCTATGGTAGAGGCAGAGCTGGAAGCTGATGGGGGACCATCATCAATTACCCTGGTGGAAGTCACTGAGGTAGTCAAACAACTCCACAGTGGCAAAGCCCCGGGGGTTGATGAGATCCGCCCAGAAATGCTGAAGGCTCTGGGTGGGGAGGGGCTGTCTTGGATGACACGTCTCTTCAACACCGCGTGGAAGTCGGTGACAGTGCCTAAGGAGTGGCAGACCGGGGTGGTGGTTCCCCTTTTCAAAAAGGGGGACCAGAGAGTGTGTGCCAATTACAGGGGTATCACACTGCTCAGCCTCCCTGGTAAAGTCTACTCCAAGGTGCTGGAAAGGAGGGTTCGGCCGATAGTCGAACCTCGGATCGAAGAGGAACAATGCGGATTCCGTCCTGGCCGTGGAACAACGGACCAGCTCTTCACTCTCGCAAGGATCCTGGAGGGGGCCTGGGAGTATGCCCATCCAGTCTACATGTGTTTTGTAGACTTGGAGAAGGCATATGACCGGGTCCCCCGGGAGATACTGTGGGGGGTGCTGCGGGAGTATGGGGTGAGGGGGGCACTTCTCAGGGCCATCCAATCCCTGTACGCCCAAAGCGAGAGCTGTGTTCGGATCCTCGGCAGTAAGTCGGACTCGTTTCCGGTGGGGGTTGGCCTCCGCCAGGGCTGCGCTTTGTCACCAATCCTGTTCGTGATATTCATGGACAGGATATCGAGGCGTAGTCGGGTGGAGGAGGGTTTGCAGATCGGTGTGCTGAGGATCTCATCGCTGCTTTTTGCAGATGATGTGGTCCTGTTGGCATCATCGGTCTGCGACCTCCAGCACTCACTGGATCGGTTCGCAGCCGAGTGTGACGCAGTCGGGATGAGAATCAGCACCTCTAAATCTGAGGCCATGGTTCTCAGCAGGAAACCGGTGGATTGCCTACTCCGGGTAGGGAATGAGTCCTTACCCCAAGTGAAGGAGTTTAAGTATCTCGGGGTCTTGTTCGCGAGTGAGGGGACGATGGAACGTGAGATTGGTCGGAGAATCGGAGCAGCAGGGGCGGTATTGCATTCGCTTTACCGCACCGTTGTGACGAAAAGAGAGCTGAGCCGGAAGGCAAAGCTCTCGATCTACCGTTCAATCTTCGTTCCTACTCTCACCTATGGTCATGAGTGTTGGGTCATGACCGAAAGAACGAGGTCGCGGGTGCAAGCGGCCGAAATGGGTTTCCTCAGGAGGGTGGCTGGCGTCTCCCTTAGAGATAGGGTAAGAAGCTCAGTCATCCGTGAGGGACTCGGAGTAGAGTCCTTGCTCCTTTGCGTCGAAAGGAGCCAGTTGAGGTGGTTCGGGCATCTAGCACAGATGCCTCCTGGGCGCCTCCCTTGGGAGGTGTTCCAGGCACGACCAGCTGGGAGGAGACCACGGGGAAGACCCAGGACTAGGTGGAGAGATTATATCTCTACTCTGGCCTGGGAACGCCTCGGGATCCCCCAGTCAGAGCTGGTTAATGTGGCCCGGGAAAGGGAAGTTTGGGGTCCCCTGCTGGAGCTGTTGCCCCCGCGACCCGATCCCGGATAAGCGGTTGAAGATGGATGGAAGGATGGATGGAACTTTAAGAGAAAAAAGTCACAATGTTACGAGAATAAAGTCATAACTTTACAAGAAAAAAGTCTTTATATTACTAGAAAAAAGTCATTATGTTACGAGAAAAAAAGTAATAATATTAAGAGAATAAAGTCAGAAGCTTGAGAGAAAAAAAGTCGTGATATTACGAGAATAAAGTCATATCTTTACGAGAAAAAGTCGTAATATTAGGAGAATAAAGTCATAACTTAATGAGGAAAAAAGTCATAATTTTACGAGAAAAAAGTCATATATTACGAGAAAAAAGTCATAACTTTACAAGAAAAAAAGTCGTAATATTATGAGAATAAAGTCATGATGTTACGAGAAAAAAAGTTGTAATATTATGAGAAAAAATATCATAATGTTATGAGAAAAAAAGTCGTAACTTTACGAGAAAAAGTCATAATGTTAAGAGAAAATAAGTCGTGATATTAAGAGAAAAAAGTCATAATATTACATGAATAAAGTCAGAAACTTAAGAGAAAAAAGTCGTAAAATTACGAGAATGAAGTCATATCTTTACAAGAAAAAAGTCGTACTATTATGAGAAAAAAGTCATAACTTTATGAGAAAAAAAGTGGTAATATTACGAGAATAAAGTCATAACTTAACGATAAAAAAGAGATAATATTAGGAGAATAAAGTCATATCTTTACGAGAAAAAAAGTGGTAATATTACGAGAATAAAGTCATAACTTTATGAGAAAAAAATGGTAATATTACGAGAATAAAGTCATAACTTAATGATAAAAAAAAGAGGTAATATTACGAGAATAAAGTCATATCTTTACAAGAAAAAAGTCGTAATATTACGAGAATAAAGTCATAACTTTACGAGAAAAAAATTTGTAAAATTATGAGAATAAAATCATAACTTATCAAGAAAAAAAAGTTTTAATATTACGAGAATAAAGGCATAACTTTACGAGAAAAAGTGGTAATATTACGAGAATAAAGTCAAAACTTCATGAGAAAAAAGTTGCAATATTACGAGAATAAAGTCAGAAGCTTAAGAAAGAAAAGTTTTAATATTACGAGAATAAAGTCATAACTTTACAAGAAAAAAGTCATAATGTTACGAGAATAAAGTCATAACTTTAAGAGAAAAAAAGTCTTTATATTACTAGAAAAAAGTCATTATGTTACGAGAAAAAAGTAATAATATTAAGAGAATGAAGTCAGAAGCTTGAGAGAAAAAAAGTCGTAATATTACGAGAATAAAGTCATATCTTTACGAGAAAAAGTCGTAATATTAGGAGAATAAAGTCATAACTTAATGAGGAAAAAAGTCATAATTTTACGAGAAAAAAGTCATATATTACGAGAAAAAAGTCATAACTTTACGAGAAAAAAAGTCGTAATATTATGAGAATAAAGTCATAATGTTACGAGAAAAAAAGTTGTAATATTATGAGAAAAAATATCATAATGTTACGAGAAAAAAAGTCGTAACTTTACGAGAAAAAGTTGTAATATTAGGAGAATAAAGTCATAACTTAATGAGGAAAAAAGTCGTAATATTACTACTTTTATTATGACTTTATTCTCATAATATTACGTTTTTTTTTCGTAAACTTCTGACTTCATTCTCGTAATATTCCGACTTTATTCTCTAAATCTCAGATTTATTTTTTTTCCTCAATGTGGCCCTAATACTCCATCATACCGTCGTACCATATACCTACAACAATGATAAATACAAATTTAAATGTAAACAAAAATCATTTATTGATTTCCATTTTTATAAATCAACAGGGAGCCACTGGAGAGGAGCTACAGAGACGCATTTGGCTCCGGAGCAGCAGGTTGCTGACCCCTGACTTACTGGAACAGTGCAGGATGTGTCCTAGTTAGGGATTCTTTTTCTAACTTTTGGGCAAATAGATACAGTATATAGATATATTATCACCCTACAAAGTTGATATGGCTAATGTATTATCAAACAGCTATGTTCATCAGCTAGTCTCTAACTGTGTCGGCCTGCTATCTGCTGGAAACCCTGTAGATGAGAAGGGAACACTAAAACGATGGGCTGAAAGAGGCTCAGAAGCTTCATATGTTGATTATTACCTCACGTTGGGTCACACAGAGACAGCCGGTGTTGGGAAAAATGAAGCAGACATGTATAGTCATTCACACAGCTGCTGGTTGATGCAGCAGGAAGGAATGCCTGCTACATTCCTCTCTCTCCTCCCTGTCGTCATCCTCCCTGTTCGCCGGGAGGCTGCAGGCTCACAGAAGCCGGCCTGAGACCTCGAGGTTCCTCGTTCAGGATGTTCTCTCTCCTGAACCTCCAACTACACTGTTGCAACAGCACCAGATAGATAGATAGATACTTTATTGATCCCGAAGGAAATTTAGGAAGCGATAAACACAGTGTGCAAAATGCAAAATGGACGATCACCTTCATCAGAACAGTGCTTTTAGTCTGAAGTCAGTTCTTACTCGCTCTTATCATAATACCTAGAATACACATGCACTGTAATACCTAGAATACACATGCACTGTAATTCCTAGAATACACACGCACCGTAATAACTAGAATACATACGCACCGCAAAACAACGTGCAGGCTGGCCTGACCGCAGTTACTAGAGCACACAGAACAGTGAGCTATTTAACTTAGCCATCATCTGTCCACTCACCTCATGTTGGTTACGGACTTCGTCCCACCATCCCTATCGGACGACAAGCTATTGGGTCAAAATCAAGAAGATCATGTCCAAAGTTTCCATCAGCCGACACCAGCAGACCACCAGCAGAGAGACCCCTCTTCCCGGGATCCAAACGCTGTCCAGAAGAGAGTCCAGTAGCCTCAACACATTCTCTTCCTCGCTCCCCTCCCTCATCAGAAAGGACAGGACGAGGCACGGACAGTCCATCACCATTGCCACAGTTCTCCCACTCCATCGTCTCCGAGGACAGCTCCAGTCTCCCAACACGTAGCCGGTCGGAGCGTGGTGAGGTCCTCCGATGGTGGACCGGGCCAGTCGGAGCGTGGTGAGGTCCTCCGATGGTGGACCGGGCCGGTCGGAGCGTGGTGAGGTCCTCCGATGGTGGACCGGGCCGGTCGGAGCGTGGTGAGATCCTCCAATGGTCGGCCGGGCCGGTCGGAGCGTGATGAGGTCCTCCGATGGCGTACCGGGCCGGTCAAAGCGTGGTGAGGTCCTCCGATGGTCGGTCGGGCCGGTCGGAGAGTGGTGAGGTCTTCCGATGGTGGACCGGGCCGGTCGGAGCTTGGCGAGGTCCTCCGATGGTGGACCGGGCCGGTCGGAGCGTGATGAGGTACTCCGATGGTCGACCGGGCCGGTCGGAGCTTGGTGAGGTCCTCCAGTGGTCGGCCAGGCCGCAGCCACCCTCCAAACACGATCAGCCGTGTTTTCCCTTCAGTAAATGTGTTAAATCGTACCTTGCTGATGGCGTGGTCTTGCTAGTGAACTGGTGCTCAGTAATATAATGTTAGTTCTTCATGATTTTCTCCTGCAACTTGATTGGATGATGTCAGATTGGTTCAAACAATCAAATGCAAGTTGATATTCACCAAAAATAAAGAGTCCAGAGATCAACATAAAACACCACTTTCCGGGGGTTTCAACAATAAACAACAAAAGATAGAAATTCAGTTTGTTCAGTTCAGTAAATCCTCTTCCCAAATCAATGAAGGATCTCTCAAAAAGTAAATAAACCCAACATCTGTAACGCTGACGGACTTACATCTGGTACTGGGCAGTTGATTGTCTTCATGCACACACTTTAAATAACATACTTTTTAATCTTTGGGCTTGTGGGAAGATATGAAGTATGTTAAAGTCAAAAGGCTCAAGTCCAAGTGAAGTCAGGAGGTACTGTTGTGAAGGTCCAAGTCCAGTTGGAAGATTTTATTTTGTCAAGTTGAATTTAAAGTCATCAAATGTTTGACTGGAGTCTGACTCGTGTCCCAGTCATGTAGTCTACTTAATGTTCTACCAGCTCACTGCTGACGTTCTAAAACTCACAGCTAAGTATACTGTATATACCATAGTGCAGTTTTAATATGAAGCAGCATCTGGTGAATGACCACATGGATAGAGGTTCAGATTTGAACCTAGGTGAGAAACATTCAAGAAAATCATTCACAGAAACTTTTCAATCCTAAATTCGACATTCATCATAAAATACACTTGAACTACTGGAAACCAAGAGGAACACCGAACAGAGGAAACCAAGAGGAACACCGAACAGAGCAGTTAAACACTGCAGATGCAGTTGAAACATACATGAGCATGTGCAGAAAAATACACTTACCTCGTATAAAAGCTGAGCGATAGGACGACAGTGACTCAAAGAGGCTGTTGGATGCCATGAAATGATTCTTCTTCAGACGTTTCTTCCTCTCCACCCTTTTTTATCTGTACATGAATAGAACATTTAAACACACATACAATGAAAGGTCATGACGGGGTCCTCCAACAAGCTGAAACATCCACATTCATGGCCAATCTCTTAACCACAAACCACATCTATCTATGTGAGCGTGTACATGTGTATGTAACTCATCACTGATCCAGTACTAATGAGCGTGGATCACACCAACACACCATACCATGGTAACAACTCTATGAAGTTATGAGATATAAGATAGAAATGCAATCCCATCAGCTCCTCCAATTTGTGCATTAACATTAACGTTATTCACCTTAAAGCACACGCCAGCAGGATGCCCATCGTACAATTAACCGCACAGCAAGCCGTATTATTCAGCCAGTTTTCATTCCCAGGGTGTCAAATACTGACCACTTGTCACGACCGTCGGCGTTTAATACCGCCGCACAAGGCACCCTTTAGCACCAGTATGCGACGCACCGGGCTTTCCATTAACCACCATGTAAACCCATCCGTGGCAACAGTAAACGCTCAGAAAAGGGCTGTGGTGATGTAGTTTCAAGAGCAAAAGAGACACAGAGGGCGGGTGTGGGTTGAGGTGGATTGGGCCCAACAAACACAAGGTGTTCACAACATCCAGTCACATTTCCACTATAAAAACGTAGTCATTTTAGGCCCAACCATGTTGTTTTCCCTAAACCTAACTAAATGGTTTTGTTGCCTGAACCTAAGCAGGTGTTTTTGTTTAATTCACAATGCACGTGTTCACTGTGACCGGCCGAGGGATCCTTAAGCATGCGTTTACTGCGACTTAAAAGTGACGCCGAGGGGTCTGACAAAGTGTCAGTATGTAACGAGTCGGGATGAGAACGTGTTGCATTATTTGCCCGATATGTGCATGGAAAAATCTCCAAACAGTACCAACATCACAAACACGGCTGAGAAGTTGAGTTCAGTGACTTGAATTAGTCGAGGTGACATCTGACAGACAGCTGGGATCAGGGGGCATGCATTGGGAGGGGCATTGCAAACAGTCTGCAGGACTGTAAGTTCTCAACACTGACGTGTCTCATGGCACCATATGGCTCAAGAAGCTGATTCAGAATATATAATATATGAATATGAATATGATAAGAGAAAAAATGCTCATTTTGTGTTATTGTGGTTATATAAATGTCATTCATGGTGCCGTTATATTGCTGCTAGACTGCCCTGTTAATACAGGTGTGTGATCCATTTACAGGCGGGTGAATCCTACTTTTATATATTTTTTCTGCAGTGACAACACCCACCATCTTTTTGGCACAGACTGACTGACATCGTCGGTACTGGTGATTTGATTGATGAATATCTGTGTGGGCGGACACTAATTTGCTGTATCACCTCAATTCCAAGAGGCAGTTAACCAGCTGGGGGACCGGTGTTGTTAGTCATTGCATAGTTAGGGCCCGAGCACCAACAACGTCCGGCCAGTGAAGGCCCTATGAAACTGTAAGGATTATTCTTTTTCATGCAAATGAGTCGTCTCTTTCAGGACCTTAACTTACTCAAAAAGTTGCTAAACGTGGCACACTTACCAGACGTGGTGAAAAATGTGATATTTTAAGGGTCTCGGGCTTGGGTGTTGCAAAATGGCTCGCTAGCGCCCCCTAGACAGTTGGAAAAATTGAGCCCCTCGCTCTGGTTTTACCTAGATGTATGAAATTTGGCAGGCAGATGTAACATGTAGCAGGAAAAAGCCTCTTGGAGGTATGCCCAAAACTCAACAGGAAGTCCGCCAATTTGAATTTAATGTCATCATTTTTGGCGTTTTATAGGCCGTGTACTTTAACTAACTCCTCATACAGATTTAATCAGATCGACTTGAAATTTGGTCAGGACCATCTTAAGACCTTCAGGATGAAAAGTTATTCAAATGGTGAGTTTTCACTGAACGACCTGACCGTGGCGTGGCGGCCATTTTGAGCCATTCGCCATGAAACAGGAAGTTGTAACTCCACTGCACATAGTCCGATCTGCCCCAAATTTCTCAGGCATGATAAGGGTCCAGTCCTGGGGACATTTTCATGTCCATATAGACTCATAGCCCCACCCCAAGATGTTAGCCACGCCCCCTTTCATAACTCATGAACCGTTTGTCGTATAGTCTTGTGGCAGGCGTCATTGTGCTCATCAGAGTTCCGGTTTCATTGTGCCTGGCTGCGTCAATCGTTGTCCCGCCAGTAACCCCGACGTGCGAGAAGGTACGAGGGCCCGTTCATCGCTGCCCGCAGCTTTAATTCCATCTGTGATTTGAGCACTGGTCACTCCCTATGCCTAAAAAGTGATGTAGGGAGTGAACAGACTGTCCTGTAACCTCAGCACCATGGACTGTATATAGTTTTAACACCGGTCCTCAGATGTCAATCAACATCTACCATGTGACGCTCAGAGGCCTGACTGGTGCTGTTTCCAGTTTCCACTACTTTGTTCCTAAACGGTTTTATCCTTTTTTGGAAAATAAAACACTTTACACATGCACAATAGCTTCAGAATCATTATGTCCTTACATAAAAGTTCAACTCTAAAGTTAACTCAACCCGAGCTGAGCTGTGAGTACAAGCGACCATGGCAAACCTGAAGAGACATCTGCAGAAACCAATGGAGATCTTTTTCTTGCTTAAATGAAGCTGAAATTGTCATCATTGTTGAGAATGGCAGGAATGAATAAATGAATGAATGAATGAATGAATGGTCGATGTAATAATAAGATAAGGCATCAACTCACCATGGTCCACCATGAAGGAGTTTAAAAAAGAATCACGTAGACCTGAACGCAGAGAACTTTTCTACTCCTTTCCTTTCTTAATGTCAAACTTTGTGATACAAGCAGACAGGCCTGTAAAATGTATTTTTTTTTATTTTTATATGATTCAGCAATAAAAGGAGGATCACTGAACAACATAAACAGGAGGTGAAGAGGCTGTAGTTGTGGTACTCTTACCCCAGCCGAGGTGTCCCGGTCATGGGTAGATGTGGTAGAAAAAGCTCCTTGTGGTTTTTCCAGTCGACCAGTGACTCCGAGGCAAAATAATCCACAAAGAAACTTTCATTCTCTACGTTTCTCTACTGGTGGTATCTTTCTCCGACTCTTCACTTGCTTACAGCTCTTTTCTGCTTCCGCTCCTTCTCTCTGTCGTCATACACATCTTCCTTTAGCTATCTCTTTATGACTCTCTCTCTCTCGCTCTCTCTCTCTCTCTCTGGTTTTGGTATGTGGTTCTCCAAATCCCCTTGTTGATGACTTTTTGTCTTCAGAGTTGACTCTCTCCCCGACAGTCACCCGAGAGAGATTGTCTTACTCTTCTATTAATCTGGCATTGTGGCTTTGTATGCGTGTGTGTGTGTGTGTGTGTGTGTGTGTAATCAAACTAACCACCTGCCCCCCCTCAGCCAACAGTTTTCACCGAGGAAGTAGCTGTGGTTAGAGCAAGTGAAACGGAGGGAGAGGGCGTTGCGGTGTGTGTTTTTGAGCACCTATATGTGCGTTTGTGGTTTGTGTTTGTGTGTGTGTGTGTGTGTGTAGCAGGGGGTTAGAGACAGTGAGTGAGTCACCTTTACTTCACCAAGCCTCACTGCAGGTCAGACTGTTAGACCACCGTGACCACTATAGTGTTAGTGTTAGCTGAGGGGAGAAGGGTAGTCCATCGCTGATATTATTAGTGATATATAATCATTAGAACTGGTCACGCATTGTAACCACGTTGAACACAAGTAGAAATGCAATTGTGTTTTCAAACCACATACATACAACAACTACATGGGCTGAAACACATGTGGACACTGGAGGCACACATTAACACCAGGTATAAATGTAATCAGGTTAAATCATATCTAGATACGAGACACATTTGAATGCCAGGTGTAGAGGGGGGTATATGTGTGTGATCACCTGCTGGTGAAGTATCTATAATCAGCCTTTTGAGAGGAACACACCAACAAGCAACTTGACCCTCAAATCCACGCCTCCTTACACCCCAACACCTGCACCGACACACTTCTACCCCTCCTTAACTCCGCCTTTGCCTCCTGAACACACACACATACACACAGCTGTTGCAGGTTTAGGTTTCTGTGGAGGTAAAGCGCGCACAACGTTCAACGATGAAGTTCCTCTTCATGTTCAGTTGTACAGTGGGTTTTGGATCAAGTGGAGCTTGACCGAACTCTTTCAGGACAGAGGGTAGTTGAGGGCTGGTGTTGGGAAACGGGCCGGTGGACTGTGTGTCCTGGGAGAGCTCAGTGGGAGGCTGCTCCGCCTCTGACCTCTGACCCCCTCCCAGACACAACATGACCTCCAGCTGCAACTTCCTGGGTCACACTGGGGTCAGACACCGACACAGCTATCATTGTGAGGAAGAGAGACAGAGAAAGAAGATTGCATTATTGTCAACAGAATAATTATAATTTCATATTTTAGTGTTACTAGGTCTAATTTTTTATTTGTCCAATACTTTGGTTTATGGCCTCCAAAAGTAATGCCATTCCCATCATCCTCATGTCTGTTAGCATGCTAACACGCTAATGATGGTAAATATTATACCTGCTAAACATTAGCATGCCCATGTTAGCATTGATCTCAGTACAGTCTCACAGAGCTACTAGCAAAGCACCACAGTTTGAACTGCTTTGGACTGGTTTGACCCAGGTTGTATTTAAAATTAAATGATATAACCGTGTGGGTTGTGTGTCTGGCAGTGTGACGGCATGTTAAATACCAGAAGCAGTGATGAAACAAAGAAAAGTGGAAGGAGGTTTTTTCTTTAGTATCTACAGGTTATGAACAGCTGGCCTCCCTCCATCCCCCCATCTTCCTCCTACTCCTCCTCCTCCTCCTCTTATTCCAGTTTTTTCCATCCCTCCTCCCCCTTCTCCTTTCCTCCAAGTCTTTTCCTAACCACCCTCCGCCTCCTCCCCCCCTTGTCCTCCTCTACACCCCACAGAGCTCCCACGACATCAAACCCCGTCATGTCTAGACCCTGTGTGTGTGTGTGTGTGTGTTCTTACCAGCTGCTAAAATACAACAGTTGAAGTGACCTTTGAATTTATCAACAAACAAAACAAGAAAACGGGATGCTGTCCAAACAGTCGAAGATGCTCTGGACCAAAGAAGGCTCATTTCGAGCTCCACCGGTGGTTTTAAATGGCACCGCCGTACGAGCTGTATACGCTAAGCCACCGTTCTAGTGGAGGCGCCGCCGTCTCTGGTTGGTGGACACATCGCAAAAAAATGTATTTATCGATGTATTCTGCACAGACGGATCTCATAGAAATCTCTGAAATGACCGTACATCATTCAGGGGTGTTTCCGTGGTGCCGTCACATCTTTTTAACACATTACGTACCGGTACCACAGAAACAATGACAATGGAAAGTCAATAAGGATCCTTTGTTGTGGTGGACACACAGATTCCCAGGTTCAACAGAAGTGTGTTATTCAAATTCTCTGTAGGGAGTAGGGATGCACCGATACCACTTTTTTTCAGACCGAGTACAAGTACTTACATTTGGTTACTCTCCGATACCGAGTACCGATACGAGTACTTCTCTGTGCCAAAAGACCCTCGTTAACAGCCAGCTGGAGGGTGGGAGCGACACACGGCAGGCTGGGGAGTCCCGCATACGAGGCGGTGCGCCGCGACCGGCTCTAGGTCGGCTTGGAAAGGCTCGGGGCGAAGATGCTTCCCGGGGCCGTCGACAAAGTGTCACTGGGGCGGACTGTCCTCAGTACTCCTCAACCGCATCGTGCCCCCAGGGCGGGGCTCGGCCCACGTAAAAGGCTCCAGGGGTCTGCGGTGATGTCTGCAACCCACCCGACCCGTCTTGAAACACGGACCAAGGAGTCTAATGCACGCGCGAGTCAGAGGGTGCAAGCAAAACCCCGTGGCGCAATGGAAGTGAGGGCCGGCACGCGCCAGCAGAGGTGGGATCCCGGCCCCGCGGGGTTGGGCGCACCACCGGCCCGTCACGCCCGCACCGCCGGGGAGGTGGAGCATGAGCTCATCGATAGGACCCGAAAGATGGTGACGTTAACCGATAACGATACTGGTATCGTGCATCCCTAGTAGGGAGGTCAGGGTGGATGGATCAAACAAACCCACCCAGGAGCCCGCTGTTAGTGTCCCACTTGAAACGTCAACGTTGACTTGTTTTAAGTTACGTAGGCTACGTAAGTAAGGTTGCGTAACAAACATACTTATTTAAACCCAAACCATCGCCTTGTTTTTTCATAAACCTAACTTTTGTTTGTTAGCTTGTAGTTTGTTTCCATGGAAACAGTTTCCACGTCATGTGCCGAGGTCGTGATCACTTCATGTATTTATGTGAGATCACGTTGATTTTGCACGTTAGCAGGAATTTAGATATCAGTGAAGGAAAGTTTAACACAGACTCAGTCACATTTACTAGACCTGGAAGTTTACTTCTACTCTTTAGTCTCTATCTCTCCCCCCCACACACTCTCTCTCTCCTGGATCTGGTAGAGGACCAAAGACTCCTGTTTAAATGTGTGTGTGTGTGTGTCTAAGTGTGTTAACTGGGGCTAACTGTCTGTAACAGCACCGGGGTCAGATCATTTACCGGGAGACGCTCACACTGACTGGCTTTTTATTCCTCTGTTCCACTGAGCTCTGATGATGTCATGGGTGAGCGATCGTTTATCATGTGTGTGTGTGTGTGTGTGTGTGTGTGTGTGTGATTGTAACAGATGTCAATGATGAGGCATCGTCTGAACAACGCTGCCCTTGAAGGACCAGTAAGACCTCTTTCTGTTCCACTGATGGGACAAACATCACTGTAGAGGTGTGTGTGTGTGTGTCTGTGTGTGTATGTGTGTGTGATACAGATAACCAGAGACAGATTTAAAGATAGATATATAGATATAAAGAGACGTGTCATCATGAGAAGAAGAGACACACAGAGGACTAGTGTGAAGATGTGTGAGTGTCTCTCAGAGAGATGTGAAGGAGATTCCATCGCCTCCATTTTGATGACTCAGCAGCAGCGGGGGGGGGGGTTCTTCCAGTAAAACACCTCCTCCTGAACACACACACACACACCCACACACACACACACACTGAGTCACTGTCATTCCTCAGACATGTGTTATGTTGTGTTGTGTCTGTCCTCAGTTGCACATGAACATACAGAATATAGATGTCTACCTGTACATGTGTCCTCATACCTGTCCTCCTACCTGTCTACCTACCTGTCCTCGTACCTGTCCTCCTACCTGTCTACCTACCTAATGATAGTGTCTTTGGAGGGAGGCCTGAAGGGACGGACTGTCGGTGTTGTTTGATGTCTGTCTCTCTAGATTGCTTTCATTGGAGAAGGGAAGATGTTTTTAGGATGGATACTTTTTAAGATCCAGTGCAGTCTTGCTAGTTTCCAACCCTTCAGTACCCACTTTAAAGCCACTAAGAGGAACTTTCATTTTGTGTTGATTTTGGCGGTTCCTGTGGACAAAAAGCAGTGGTGTTTCCAAGCACCAGAGTCCCTTTAGAAAACCTCTCATTTTACTGCAGCAGGGTCTGAGAGTCTGCCCTGCTCAGTCCTGGTTCTGGTTCACCCAGCAGCGTGGTGTCAGTGTGTCACGTTTTCACGTTGGCCACCGTAGTTCACCCGTAGCCACCCTTGGCACACGGGAAAAGTTTCAGTTTGTTGCAATCTGCAACCTCACCGCTGGATGCTGCCAGATGCTACACACTGCTCCTTTAATATGTTTAACAGGTTATCAAATGCTACACACTGCTCCTTTAATGTGTTTAACGGGTTATCAGATGCTACAAACTGCTCCTTTAATGTGTTTAACGGGTTATCAGATGTTACAAACTGCTCCTTTAACGTGTTTAACGGGTTATCAGATGCTACACACTGCTCCTTTAATGTGTTTAACGGGTTATCAGATGCTACACACTGCACCTTTAACGTGTTTAACGGGTTATACGATGTTACACACTGCTCCTATAACGTGTTTAACGGCTTATCAGATGCCAAAACACTGTACAACATTTAGTAATACTCACAGACAGGATTTTACAACTCCTGAAAGTTATCATGAAGTTCACGAGGCAAACAGTAGAAATACAGCAATCATATTACACAGCAATCTACCAGAGATGTGTGTTTGTGTGCAGTATGTAATTGGCATGATGATGTCACGTTTCCCTTTAACGTCTCAACTGGACACATCACGGTCAGTGTAAATGTAACGTAAATGGACACAATACACATGATATAGTATTATTAACCACATACACACAGAAGCATTATGCCATGTAAGGCTAATGAGGGGATGACTGTCTCTCTCTCCCTCTGTCAGGCTAGAGATCGGGGGGTTGGCAAACAGAGCATGGTAAATGTGATAATTGGTCCCATGTGGTTTTCAGGACTGTATTTCTGTGTGTGTGTGTGTGTGTGTGTGTGTGTGTTAAAGGGTTTGTTTGTTTGTTTATTTGCTCTTTTTGGAGAAGAGTTTTTTCTACTATAGAGTAAAAGTTTCAGTCTGTAAAGTTTCCCAGTAGCTTTAAACTGAGAATGGAGGACAGAGACAGGTAGAGAAATGTAAAC
>NC_051292.1:16295452-16342952 GCF_015220745.1 Sebastes umbrosus | reverse complement strand
ATTGGGATAAAGCTATACTCTGAATACTGGGTTAAAGCTATACTCTGAATATTGGGATAAAGCTATACTCTGAATAAAGCTATGCTCTGAATATTGGGTTAAAGCTATACTCTGAATAAAGCTATACTCTGAATACTGGGTTAAAGCTATACTCTGAATATTGGGATAAAGCTATACTCTGAATAAAGCTATGCTCTGAATATTGGGATAAAGCTATACTCTGAATACTGGGTTAAAGCTATACTCTAAATATTGGGATAAAGCTATACTCTGAATAAAGCTATACTCTGAATATTTGGATGAAGCTATACTCTGAATAAAGCTATACTCTGAATATTGGGATGAAGCTATACTCTGAATAAAGCTATACTCTGAATATTGGGATGAAGCTATACTCTGAATAAAGCTATACTCTGAATATTGGGATGAAGCTATACTCTGAATATTGGGATAAAGCTACGCTACGACAGAGTGGGTCAAACAGTAGGACACACGCCGGCGGCGTGCGTAACGCTTTGGTTTGGCTTGGACACACCTCCCGCATCTGTCCACTCTCTCTCTCCTCACGTCTCTCTGCGTCTTTAAGCTATTCATGACGATGCAACTAATTATCCAGCACACACACAACACACACACACACACGTGCAGCAACTTGATCATTGGCGCGTTAATTGTAGACTTGTTCTGACACAAGATCGCCACGCTACCGTGAACACCATAATTATCACCAACACACACACACACACACACACACACACACACACACACACACACTGTTATCCAGTGTGTAATTACAGGTAAAAGGAGCTAAGAGGTGCAGCAGGTGGCTGATATATCATGTTGTCTGACGCCTCCCGATTGGACATTTAAACCCAACAGAGGTGAAAAGATCTCAGGAGCTGCTTGATAATCATTAAATGTGGCGTGTAGTTCCTACAAAATCTACTTCCTTTTTCTTTGTTTTTGCAAAGAAATTATTGAAAAAGTTTGCACTGTACACTTTAGAATGTCAATAAATGGTTATTGAACCGTCGTTGGGAGACCTCAGGCAAACTCTGCTGTGAAGAACGGTCGGGAGATGTAGTTGAATAAATACAGGCGGCAACCTCCGGTACTGAGAAGTAATCAATATTTAGTGTCAAATTATTGATTTCTTTACTAAGTAGCCGTGTAATAATTGGGATAATGTACACGGAGCGGGTCAGTGTTGTGAAGCGAACCCCTTCAGGATGATTCTGTGACCGCTGTACATTTTCCCTTCCATAATATGTCAGAGCTGTGAGTCCGTCAGCTTGTTGTGGAGCTCTTCTGCCACCTACTGGCCGACAAATAAATTAATAAAACTTCTAGTTTAACTTGTTCAGGTCATTATTTTCTAAGGAACTCTCTGGAGAACTACTGTGGAACATGTTCTTTGGTTTTTGCTTTTTCTTTCACATACACCTGGATATTTTTGAATAAGTGACGAATTAGTCAGACTGGTTATTTGGTCTGACCCAACTGATATGAATTAGACATGACATCACATGATTGATGGCTTGAGATCCTGGTCAGTTCAGCAGGAAAAAAAGCCCCTATCAATGAGTAAAATGATATACATCTGCAACGTGAAATAGACACAACATTTAATCTATTTGATTCGTACGTAGACATTTCCCCTTTTTTCCGTGATGCTCAGCACGACTTTCAACAACGTGTCTTTTGTGTGTTTTCCTACGAATGTCCAGCAACACGCAATGCACGTGTCAATTTCCGCTCCAGTCTTTTCAAAATACAACTACTTAGTTAGGCTTAGGAAAAGATGGTTGTTTGGCTTAAAATAACTAGTAGTTAGTTAAGTTAAGAAGAATATTTTAACTACTTTACCTCGACATACAAACAGACATTCAGTTCCCCATCAGAAAATATTTTAAATATGGCGTCCTAACCCATGGGTCAGCAACCTGCGTCTCTGTAGCTCCTCTCCAGTGGGTTCCCTGTGGATTTTTAAAAGTGGAAATGAATAACTGTTTTTTGTTTACATTTTCATTTCTATTTATCATTGTTGTAGGTCTATGGTACGATGGTACGACGGAGTATTAGGGCCACACTGAGGAAAAAAAAGTAATCTGAGATTTAATGAATAAAGTCATAATATTACGAGAAAAAAGTCATAGGTTTACGAGAAAAAAAGTCGTAATATTACGAGAATAAAGTCATAATATTATAAAGTAATAATTTTACGTGTTATTGTCTTTTTTCTTGTAAAGTTATGACTTTATTCTCGTAATATTACGACTTTTTTTTCTCGTAAAGTTATGACTTTTTTCCTCATAATATTCTGACTTTATTCTGTAAATCTCAGATGTTTTTTCCTTCAATGTGGTCCTAATACTCCGTAGTACATTTGCTCTTTGGCCCTCACTGCATTAGAATTACAGTATATACTATATACCTATACTATAAGCTGTGTTACCTTCATCACAATACTCAAATGTTTTGCGTCTCCAGACAGATTTTTTTTTTTTTTTGCCTAAAACGGCTCATTTGATAGTAAAGGCTGCTGATCCCTGCCTTAAACGGATATTGATGTTTTTACGTGTCTAAAAGGCATTTCGCCTCTGCCCCCGTCCACAGCAGTGTATTGCTTTGCTCCAAACTCCATCTACTATAGTTGATAATACACTGACTATGGATAAGGGGCTCATACAACCACACCGAGAAACACCACAACTAGCCCTTTAATGTGTCATTTAGCCCCCGGCAGTACCAATGTGATGATGTAAAGATGGAACACACACAGACCACAGTGGTGACTGCCAAGAGGTCTGTGGTGAGTGGCTCGCCACATGTTGGAACAACCCAAACACACAGAAACAATGTGTTTTTTCTTTATTGCGTCTTCTACCTGATTCCCTACATTTCCCAGAATGCATTTCTGTGGATAGACAAATTTAATTGATCTAATCCGTTCCTTTTTTACTACTCTTTCAGTACATTTCCAGCTTTGTGTTGCCGGCTGGTTCTGATACACAAAGCTGTATTCTTCCAGGCTCCCAGTACAGAAATGACCCATCTCTCCATCAATAGGGGTCGACATGGACCATATCTCCATCAGTAGTGGTCAACATGGACCATCTCTCCATCAGTAGGGGTCAACACGGACCATCTCTCCATCAGTAGGGGTCAACATGGATCATATCTCCATCAGTAGGGGTCAACATGGGCTTCAGGGGATCTGGGACGAGGTTCATCAGCAGGATGTTGGAAACTGCAGAGTTCTGGCAGGGACTTCAGGAATTACTGGAATATCCAGTTGTTAGCTATTTAAACATCTGCTTTCAATATTATGTGAGCTGCTACCAGCTAATTGTTGGGTAACAAACAAGCCACAGATTTGGCTTTAATGGCGACTACCAACTGGCACTGCATCACAATCCGTGTTTATAAGCTCATTTATAGTCATGTAGCTCATTTCCCATCTCTCTCTCTGTGTTTCCTTTAACCCGTTAAGCTTCTTGTAAATTCTTAGTCATCACTGACACGACTAAACTCACTGACTGGGATGCAGGGAAACATATGTAATCCACCAGTGTTCATGTGTGTGTTGACTCATGTTGCAGGCATCATAATGTGGGCTAACAGTTATTCACAGATTAAATGATGTGTGTGTGTGTGTGACTCACCTCAGCAGCATGGTGTTGGGTTTTCAGTGACACCCACAGGTCAGAGATGACATAGCAACATAAACATGACAACCATGAAAAATAGCATTTATAGCTGATATTATAAACATTATGGAAGATAAGCCTGAAAATAGAAGACATTAAACAAACAAACCTGGCATTGTTTTTCCTCCTTATGTTCTGCATTAATACTTTTTTTGGAGGAAGTCCAAGTCAAGAATTGCATTCTTATGAAATATGATTTCCCATCACTGATATACAAGTTATAGTTATGACGGAGACCTCATCATATTTTTTTTCTGGTTCTAGTTTCTATTGTGTTAAGATCTGCTGCTTTTCTTTGTTTCATAGGAAACTAAATTCAATATATTTGAATATCAGTTGGTCTGACAAAGAATCTGAATTTATGATAAGCATGTTTTTTCTGACTTGTTATAGACTATGGAGGGTTTTAAGGCCCAAACTAACTATATAAATAATTAAATAATTATATAATTAAATGCTTAAATATATGAATACATAAATAATTGTCATGTTAATAATACATATATAATAATATTATGTAAAAATGTAAAAAAGATTATATGTACAGTTACGGTTACAGACTCTCTCTCCGCCTCCCTACATTTGTATTTTGAATTCATTCGACAAAAAAATAGACAAAATGCACAATAAACAAAGTAAGGATGAATTTGACTGAAAGCTTTATTTATTTTTTTAAATGTTATATAGATATTGTGATCATAGCATTATCGTGAATTCTTTTGGCCACGATAATCATGTAGTGAATATCGTAACAGCCCTTTACATTTGTATATTAATTTATGTATTTACTTCACAGTTTTATTATTTGTTATTAATAAATAGATAAATTAAAGTGTGCCTAAATGAATAAGTAAATTAATTAATTAATATACAAATTAATACATAATTATACAAATATGTAAATATATATATATATATATATAAATACAAAAATAAATGTGACATTTATTGTAGTGATTTATTTTTTATTTATGAGGATTAAATATATTTATAAGCATTAAATTACATATTTATTTATTTATTGAAGCATCTAATTATATAATTTGTAATTATAAATTGTTTAGTATATCTAGTTTCGGATTGATGGATGGATTATCACAATATTTAATATTTAATCAGTAGCAATTGTAGATCAACAATTGACTATAATTCCAAGCCAACATATTCATAATGCAAATTAAATAAATAACATTTCTGAGTTTCTTACTAGTGTAAATCTTCATGGTAGATATCTGTAACTTAATGACAACGAGTCTGTCTGTGTTCATACTGACGTTTACTTGTTCCCTGCTTATGATTTAATTCATCCATGAATTTAAAAGATTGTTTTCTATATTATTATTATTATTATTATTCTGTGGTGGACCGACCTGATGGAGGATGAAGGACAAACAGAAACTACAGCAACAGGAAGAAATGCATGTGTGCGTGTGTGTGCGTGTGTGTGCGTGTGTGTGCGTGTGTGCGCGTGTGTGCGCGTGTGTGCGCGTGTGTGCGCGTGTGTGTGTGTGTGTGTGTGTGTGTGTGTGTGTGTGTGTGTGTGTGTGTGTGAGTGTGTTTGCGTGCGTGCGTGCGTGTGCGTGTGTGTGTGTGGGTGTATGTGTGTGCAGCCACAGACAGCATGTCTCCTTGTCTGCTGCCCCTCAAATAAATTCTGCGTTGTTGTTTTTCCACTAATACAACCACTGGAACAATCAAATATATTGACCAACACACACACACACACACAGATAACTCTTGTCATACACTCTAGATGTGTATTGGTTGAGGTCTCCACAATTGGTCCGATATGCAACATTATCTGGTCACATACTGGCTCCACTATGGTCACACACACATACACACACACACACACACACACACACACACACACACACACACATTTAAAGAGAAACAGTGATGTACAGATGCAGACTTGTATATACACATTTACTGCAGATACACACACACACACAGACACTGACATACAGTACACACAAGCTCTGTGTCTGCTGGTCTAGGCCCATTGATCCCAGGTTCGGTGCCACAGAGCTCTGAATCCAATGCTGATAAGAAACACACACACACACACACACACACACACATTGGACAGACACATAGACTCCACTCCAGCTGTGGTTGGATTCTTTTTAATCGTTTATAACCTTAAGCATTTTTAGGAGATGTAATTGCCAAACTCCATTCAAAACTCGATGAATTTAGTGCTTTCTTTTCCTTTACAAAGTGTTATGATCACTATTAAATGTCTTGCAGTGTGTTCCAATCCGCGTACTTCTGTACTTACACTTACTATTTTGAGTGCATGAGTGCGTTCACACTGTGAAGTATGGCAAAATGCAGTGCACTCAAAGTACCTGGATGTTGTACTCATAACGGTCAAATCGTTGAGTGTGGAACGCTGGACACTTCACTTTTCAATATTTTTCGTTGCTTTTAACTTAAGTCAGGAAGTAATTTGTCTATAATTTGATTTGTCCTATTTTGACACTTTAATCGTATATTTCTTGTGTAAATGGTCTCAACGTTGTCTGTGATTGTTTTGCCCTTGTTGTGAAGCACCTTGAGATTTCGCTGTATTTTAAAGTGTGCTATACAAATTAAATTCATTATTATTATTTCCTCTTGTTACATGAATACAGTCTTTTCAAAATCGTCCATCTTTACAGGAAACAAATTTAACCTTAGGTTAAAGCAACAAAACTACTTAGTTAGGTTTAGGGAAAGATCAACTTGGTTAGGTTTAGGAAAATATCGACTTGGTTAGGTTTAGGCAACAAAACTATTTAGTTAGGTTTAGGAAAAGATCAACTTGGTTAGGTGTAGGAAAATATTGACTTGGTTAGGTTTAGGCAACAAAACTATATAGTTAGGTTTAGGAAAAGATCAACTTAGTTAGGTTTAGGAAAAGATCAACTTGGTTAGGTTTAGGAAAAGATCGACTTGGTTAGGTTTAGGAAACAAAACTATTTAGTTAGGTTTAGGAAAAGATCAACTTGGTTAGGTGTAGGAAAATATCGACTTGGTTAGGTTTAGACAACAAAACTATTTAGTTAGGTTTAGGAAAAGATCGACTTAGTTAGGTTTAGGAAAAGATCAACTTGGTTAGGTTTAGGAAAAGATCGACTTAGTTAAGTTTAGGAAAAGATCAACTTGGTCAGGTTTAGGCAACAAAACTACTTAGTTAGGTTTAGGAAAATGTCAACTTGGTTAGGTTTAGGAAAATATCAACTTGGTTAGGTTTAGGAAAAGATCAACTTGGTCAGGTTTAGGCAACAAAACTGCTAAGTTAGGTTTAGGAAAAGGTCAACTTGGTTAGGTTTAGAAGAGGATCAACTTGGTTAGGTTTAGGCAACAAAACTACTTAGTTAGGTTTAGGAAAAGATCGACTTGGTTAGGTTTAGGAAAAGATAAACTTGGTTAGGTTTAGGCAACAAAACTACTCAGTTAGGTTTAGGAAAAGATCAACTTGGTTAGGTCTAGGCAACAACACTATTTAGTTAGGTTTATGAAAAGACATCGGCATCGGCGAGTTCCCAAATGTAAGTACTTGTACTTGTACTCGGTCTGAAAAAAGGTGGTATTGGTGCGTCCCTAGTTTATTGTAAGTTAGTTGTAACACTTGCTACTTGTGCCTGTAGTACTATTTACATACTGTAGACTGTTCACCAATGTTCGGCCACAGTTTACTCAGGAATCATAGAAGACGCTGATTTCTGTTCAACTTCGGTGAAATTTGGTGATAAATCCGGATTTTCTGTTGACCAATAGCAAACCGTCTCGACAGTGCCCGACGTTTGAGGCCAGAGAGTCATGAATAAGTTACCTGTCAAACCACTGCCGGACTATTTCCACCTTGACCTGACAACCTACAGTACTGAGTTCAGCTGGCTGGCAGCAGGATTTCTGAATGGTTTCAGTGTTTTACTATCCTTCTTCACATGTGACAAAAAGCTCCACACGGAGGAGGGAGGGAGGACAGAGAGACTGATGGCATCACTCTGTCCTCCCCGAGGGACGACTGAAACCCTTTTAAGGCCTGTCTCTCTCTCTCTCTCTCTCTCTCTCTCTCTCTCTGTCCCTCCATCATCTCTTTCTCCAGTTCTCCCTGTTCACTATCTCCCCCTCCTTCTCTCCTTCTCTCTCTCCGTCACCCTATCAGGCAGAGGGTTCTGCAGTCGATAGGGCCATTAGTAAATAACAGATACATAATTTATTAAATATCCTTAGATACATATTTCAGCATCGAATTACCAGGCGGAGGTGGAGGAGGAGGGGAGAGAGGGAGAGAGAGAAACACTAGAGAGACAACTAGTTGACACATGGAGATTTAAATGAAAAATGATATCAACACATTTACATTCTGACCACTGACCACTTAACAAAGGAGCAATAATATAGAAGTTACTTTAATAAAAACAAAAAAGAATTAATATGGATAGTAAAATAATAAATGGACAAAATACAGTTGAATATTGTAGGTTTTTAGATGGTGCATTATATGAACGTTATCCTACATTATTTAGTCCAACGTTCGTTAAATTAAAGGCTGTAACTGAGAGATGTGAAAGATGTCATCATGTGAGTTCTTTGCCTCTCTGTTTTAGGTTGTGTTGCTATATTTGTGTTTTCTCCCAATCGATTAAATTATTTTAATCGAAAATTAATATCACTTTTTTTTATCACATTTTTCAGACATTTTTCAGACTTTTTTTCAGTCTTATTTTGGACATTTTTCAGGCATTTTTTAGACATTTTTTAGACTTTCTTTTCCATTTACATTCACATATCTGGAGGTTAGAAGTCAAGGGACCCCTTTGAACATGCCCTTGACAGTTTTTCCTCGCCAACATTTAGAGTAAGTTTGGAGCGTTATTTAACCTCCTTCACTACCAGCTAGTATGACCTGGTTGGTACCGATGGATTCATCAGGTTTTCTAGTTTCATATAATACCATCTTCACTCTCGCTTTAAAACTGAGAACCCTACTATGGAGGACCACAAGAGTCACGTAAATAGTTGTCGCTGAATAGTGGACTGTGTTTCGGTTATACAGCTCCGAAAGTATTGCATTCTACATCTCCTATAATGCAACTAGATCTTTTCATCAGACCCTCCTCTGTCTGGTAAATGGTCCACATCATTCAAACCCCACATTCCAGGTTTGTAACGCAGACTCAGAGCCACAACACACATTATACAACTGCTTTCAGAGGATCGGTACGACTAACCATGACAAGTACAACTGAGCTTTATGTCAAACTGTTTAATCTGACTTTTTAATTCATGCAACAGCCAATCAACATATTCATAACGAGGAGGGAGAGCACACAAGAGATTTACTGAAAACAAACCTATTTTTAATTAAACTAAACCAGGGGTCAGCAACCTTTACTATCAAAAGAGCCATTTTAGACAAAAAAAAAATCTGTCTGGAGCAGCAAAACATTTGATCATTGTGATGAAGGTAACACAGTTTATAGTCTAAGTATATAGTATATAGTCTAATGCAGTGAGGGCCAAAGAGACAATGTACTACGGAGTATTAGGGCCACATTGAGGGAAGAAACATCTGAGATTTACAGAATAAAGTCAGAATATTACGAGAATAAAGTCATAACTTTACGAGAAAAAAAGTCATAATATTACGAGAATAAAGTCATAACTCATTTTTTTCCCTCAATGTGGCCCTAATACTTCGTCGTACCGTCGTACCATAGACCTACAACAATGATGAATAAAAATGAAAATGTAAACAAAAAACAGTTATTCATTTCCATTTTTATAAATCCACCGGGAGCCACTGGAGAGGGGCTACAGAGACACAGGTTGCTGACCTCTGGTTTAAACTAAAGAAGACAAACAACGGAGCCGGTGAGCAATGAGAGCATGGATGTGTGCTGCAGGGTGGATGTCAGCTGTAGGAAGGGTTAGACAGAGATAGCACAGGGACCAGCTTTTATAGCTCCGGCCCAGGTGAGCTGAATCAGCTGACGAGCCTCCTCTGTCAGGGGGGGGGGGGGGCGTCACAGAAGTCACTACAACTACACTACAACTCATCAACACAAGCATGTGTTTGATTCCAGCCTCATCATATTGGGGAATTTACTTCAGTTACATCAGAATTCAGATTATAAGGAACACGAGTCAGCCACCAAAGTGGTAAATATGACTCAGATTAATGAAGTTTTATGAAGAAACTTGTCCGAGCCACTGTGTTCAGTCAGAAAGTATAAAACTTGTCCAAGTTCTCCCAGCGATAGAAAGATGACACCTCCCCATAAACTCATGGATCATCGCTCACACCTTTGCATCTGTTGGACTTCCATCGTGCATCACACGTTCTCTCCCTCAAATATGTGAATATTTATTCATATTTGATAGATGAAAATCAATGAGGTAATCAAGTTGTCCCTATGAGACGGCGCTCCGGCGGCGTTTTGCATATTCGCCGCCGCTCACATCATTAAAAACACATCCATCGACGCCACCGCCGCCGACTCGCCTTTAATTAGTTTGAGCAAACATATCGAGCTGCGTCACACACACACACACACACATACACACACACACTAAGTAACACGTCCTACTGCGATGATGTCTGCATTGCAATAATGCTGAATCAGTATAATATTCACAAAACACTTAAGGTGCAAAACTGCCATGTTTTGTCCGACAGAAAGTGACAGTGAGCTGATGTGTGTTGCATTCTGGGAGAATCGGAGCCTGCTGGGTGTCCATGGCGAAGGTCAGCTAAGGTCATCAATTAATCTGGGATGAAATTCAAGCAGAATAAAAGGCGAGAAAGAGCACTTATGGCGGGCAGGAGGTGAGGTGGATGGGTCCAACGAACACTTTCAACTTTCAGAAAACCAGAAAGCAGACGACTTCCTGTGTGATGGATTTATTTATTTAATATGATGTAACAGCGTGGAGCACTTTAATAAACTCTAATGTTCATAATGTGAGAATTTCCTCAGTGTGTGTGTGTGTGTGTTTGTGTGTGAGTGTGTGTGTGTTTGTGTGTGCGCTCAGCCTCTAGCTACTGATGGAAAACCTCTCATGTGTCGAAATGACCACATCACCTCTCGCTGCCCACACACACACTTTCTCTCACGCACACACACACATTCCCTTGCGCCTTACCGCTCCCACAAAGCCACAATGCATCTTGGGAACCATTAAGGAAACCAGAGACCACCGCAGTGGGCAAAGGACACAAACAGAGGGAGAGAGAGAGATAGAGATGGATGATAGAGAGGGAGAGAGAGAAACAGAGAGTGGAGGTGAAACAGAGGCAGTTTCTCTGTGATGCTTCATTATGATCAGGATGTTCATATTCTAATGTATAGAAAACCACGTTGTTATAATGGTTAGAGGCCAATAGTGTCCTTTCATTAATGAGGCAGCTCCCAGAGGCTGCATTCATTACACCTCACATTGTTCTTTATTTTACACTTTTTAATGTGCTACGACGGAGTATCAGGACCACATTGAGAAAAATGAGGTTTTGAGAATAAAGTCATAATATTACGAGAATAAAGTCATAACTTTACAAGAAAAAAAGTCGTAAAATAACGAGAAAAGAGTTGTAATTTTACGAGAATAAAGTCATAAATTTACGAGAAAAAAAGGCGTAATAATTACGAGAATAAAGTCCTAACTTTACAAGAAAAAAAAGTCGTAAAATTACGAGAATAAAGTCATAAATTTACGAGAAAAAAAGGTGTAATAATTACGAGAATAAAGTCATAACTTTACAAGAAAAAAAAGTTGCAAAGATACGAAGATAAAGTCATAACTTTACGAGAAAAAAAAATCGTAATATTACGAGAATAGAGTCATACGTTTTACGTGTTATTTTAGAGGGGAAATAGTGTGAAAATGAGGAACGTGGAGCATCTTGTGAAGTTCTACTTTAGTTTAGGTTTCACTAATAATCAAATCCTTCATCTTTTGGCACATCAGCAGCACATTATCATCAGTATCAGGACCTGGAAAAGATTGTGAAAGAAACTAAGTTGTCCTCTCGCCCGTTTTGTTGGTTGCTGGTAATATGTTTTCCTAATATTATGACTTTTTTTCTCGTAAAGTTAAGACTTTATTGTCGTAATATTACAACTTTTTTTTCTCGTAAATGTACGACTTTATTCTCATAATATTACGACTTTTTTTCTCCAAATCTCAGATTTTTTTTTACGAGATTAAAGTCGTAATTTTACGACTTTTTTCTCGTAAAGTTATGACTTCATTCTTGTAATATTATGACTTTATTCTCCAAATCTCCGATTTTTTTCCCCCCTCAATGTGGCCCTAATACTCTGTCGTAATGTGCTGACACTTTTTGCCACTTTTCTGATCACTATCACATCATCAGGGTTACTTCCTCAGGCTTAACAAAGCTACTCTAGAGCCACAGAAGTCATTATACAATTAAAGTTAAAATGAGTTAATCAGTTTTCAGTGTGAAATAAACCAACTATTCTCCTCAATGTGAAATCCAGACAATTCCTCTCTATAAAACAATGGTTGAACCTTCTCTCAGAACATATGTCAAGTCTCCGCCAAACAGAGTAACCAAATCATACAATTCAATAAAAATGTCTCATATTTTATGCTAGTTTTATGTCTGTCAGCTGCTTGTTTTCTGTCATTGTTGAGATTTTGTCACTGTTGTCTGTTTATTGGTTTATATGTCGTTAAGGTGGCCAGCCTATTCGCCCCTACTGTTTTTCATTTTATTTTTTAATCTTATTATTATTATTTTTATTTTTTAAGTAATATGATTTGACTAAGATTATGATTATTATTAATATTATCACTTTTCTTTTCCTTTATTGGCTATTCATTTGAAAAAGAATAAGTAAATTTAGTCCTCCGAAGGGGGAGTGATGGCTAAACTTTAGTTAAGTTTAGGAAAAGATCGACTCAGTTAGGTTTAGGCAACAAAACTACTTAGTTAGGTTTAGGAAAATATCGACTTAGTTAGGTTTAGGCAAAAAAACGACTTAGTTAGGTTTAGGAAAAGATGGTGGTTTGGCTTAAATTAACTCTGGAAGTGGCGTTACTTGTTATGTGACAAATAAATCAAAGTTGACTTCTGGTTTCACACGAGACACAAACACCAGTCTCCTGGTGAAAGTCTGGTATTTTTTAACCCGACCTCTTCCCTACGCGGCGTTCGCTGCTCTTTATATTTCCTGGTTGACAAGTATGTGTATTAACTATGAATTCATTTTGTGGGATATACACAGATTACAGTGCTTTACTGTTCATAGGTATAGTTAGAAAGCGTGTATGAGAGCAGCCTGCACTGTGAATATATCTGGTACAGAGGAAAGCATACACTCTTTAACTCTTTCACTGAGCTAACTATACTATAATACTATATATATATATATATATAATCTTTCTGTTTACAACATCCTCTCACAAATAAAGTAACTAAAATCACTACCTATTTTACTAATGTGGGTCCGACTTCACTGACTGACACCGGAACAACAAAGGTAGTGTTGGAGTATACATTACTCTACATATACACTATTATCTGCTAACAATGCTGGTGAACAAGATGGTGAATTCATGAGTCAAAGTTCACCAACGTTGATACGACAGATTTACCCAGATTTATAACTCTGTCCTCATCTCTTCCTCCGTCCTCCATCCCCCTCTTCTTCACCTCATTATCTCACTCCTCCACTTACATTCTTCCTCATCGCAGCAGTCCCAACGTCTCTTTCTTTTTGCCCTCTCCTCCACTTATCACATCTTCACATCCTTCTTCATCTTCTTATCCTCCCTCTCTGCTCCTCTTTCTCCTCACTCTCCTCCTCTCTTTCTCTCTCTCTCTGTGTCCTTTTTTCTGTCATCTTATTTCTGATCACAATCTTTTCGTTTGTTCTCCTCCTCTCTTCCCTCCTTTTGTCACCTCTCCTACATCTTTTCCTCATCCTTTGTTTCTCCCCTCTCCTCTCTCTCTCTCTCTCTGATGTGACCTGATCTCAGTGGATCCAGTGTCATTTCTCTGCTGTAATTAAAGTCCAGTTCACTGCCGTCCACTCTGGTGTCTGGTGACAAGACCTGAGGGTGAGTTCACCTCCCTCTCTCCCCCTTTTTTCATTTTTCCTTCCTCCCTTTCCCCCTCTTTCTTCTTCTCTTCTTCCCCCCTTCTATGACTCTTCCTCTGCTTTTGTGTTGTTTCTTTATCAGACTTTTCCCTCTCCTCCTCTTCTCCTCTCGTATTTATAGATTTACTTACATCTAATTCTCTTAATTTAAAAAAGTGATTCATAAAAACAGTTTGAAAGAAGCTTTAACTGGGAGACACGTGACACCAAAGACAACAGGTGAGTTCATTGGAACTATCAAGATAATGTCTACGTGTGGGTTGTGTCAGGGGAACGGGGAATCTCAAAGTTAATCCCGAAGGATGAAAGTAAAGTTGTGACTTTATTCTCGTAATATTACAATTTTTTTTCTCCTAAAGTTATGACTTTATTCTGTAAATCTCAGATTTGTTTCCCTCAATGTGGTCCTAATACTCCGTAGTACATTGTCTCGTTGGCCCTCACTGCATTAGACTTATATACTATATACTTAGACTGTAAACTGTGTTACCTTCATCACAATGATCAAATGTTTTGCGGCTCCAGACAGATTTTGTATTTATTTTTTTGCCTAAAATGTCTCTTTTGATAGTAAAGCTTGCTGACCCCTGCTCTAGTGGAAGGTTTAGGGCAGGAAGCCACGCCTGTTTTATCAGAGGACATCTAACATCATCATCTGACATGAAGCAGGAATTAGGAGACATTAGTGCAGCCTTTCAGCTGCACTTTATCTTGGTCACATTTGCAAGTAAATCTGCAGCTAAAAGGAAGAGGGAAGTGTTTTCCAGAGTTATACGAGAAGTGAGAGAGAAGTTATTTAAAAATGAAGAAGATGTGTTTTGGTAAAGCAGAAGATGTGTTTTGGTAAAGAACAATGTGAGACAGTAATAAAGCATCCAGTCACTGTGACGTCCTCTCCAGAGGGGAGCTTGATTCTATTGGCTGTCCCGGGCTGCTGACTCTGCCTTTAAAATGACTAATCTGTAGAGTTGGGATTATAGATCTGGTCTGGCAAAGGCTTCCTCTGATAGGTCTAATTATAGCGGGTCACCACGGCGATATGATAGCCAGGAAGTATCGTCTCCCCCTACCCGAGACCGGGCTGATCACATGGTCTGGTTTCACCTGAGGAAGGCAGATTGATGAACAGGCTCTAATTACATGACTCTCAGCACCGCTCTATTAAACAGCATGTTATACTGTAGTATATGTACTGTACGTACTTTACTCAGTGGGCTCCCGGCAGACTAATCATATTTATTTAGTATCTTAGATCTCAGTTAATGTGTAGTTTTACAGGAGCTTCATTATGATTTTATTTACCAGGAGCTCCAGGTGTCAGTTGTTTTATTGTAATCTGGCTTCAGTAAGTGCAGGTTTGTTTGGGAATATGCAGCATGAAATCACAATATCATGTAAAAAGTGGTGCATATTATATTCTTAAATATAATTTATTGACATACCACACAGCCGGGGTAGATAGCAGGGGGTAGATAAATTCATGGTTTAATCCGACCATGCTTCCCATCACTTGCTTTTGTCCACATTGAGCTTATAATTCACTCATAATGTGCTCGTAGCGGCTGTATGATCCACTCTGAGTGTCACCACAGTGTCTTCAGTGTGTGTGTGTGTGTGTGTGTGTGTGTGTGTGAGAGCCCCCCCCCCGGGCTTTCTGTTAGACAACAATACACTTAAAGTCCCAGTCAGTCCGAGGAGAGAGAGGAGACGCTGCTCTACTTTAATATCACTGTAAAGAGATCAAGACTGCACATACACACACACACACACACACGCACACACACACACACACACACACACACACACAGGGGGAAGCCTGTGTGTGTAGTGGAATGAAGAAGAAGAAAGTGAAGGACAGAGAGGACAGAGAGAGAGAGAGAGAGAGAGAGAGAGAGACAGAAAGAGAGAGAGAGTCCTCCAGTCTCCAAACATCTTTTATACAATTAGAACTTACAGTAAGCCTTTATCTAAGAAACATACTGGAAATATGATTACTCTGCATTGTTCCAGTTACTGATACATGTTACTCTAAATATCATCTATTAATTCATCTAAACTCCTACCATGTAGCTCAGACTGCTACCTGTTACTCTAAATATCACCTCTTATTCCATCTAAACTTCTGTTACTCTAAATATCATCTATTAATTCATCTAAACTGCTACCTGTTACTCTAAATATCACCTCTTATTCCATCTAAACTCCTACCTGTTACTCTAAATATCATCTATTAATTCATCTAAACTGCTACCTGTTACTTTAAATATCACCTCTTATTCCATCTAAACTCCTACCTGTTACTCTAAATATCACCTCTTATTCCATCTAAACTTCTACCTGTTACTCTAAATATCATCTCTTATTCCATCTAAACTTCTACCTGTTACTCAGACATGTTGCACAGCGGGTTCACACAATGCTGATTAAGCCTGTCTCTGCCAGGGAACGCTCTCTGCACCCCCCCCACCCAACAGATCTTTTATAATCTTTTGAAAGATGCTATAATGACATGAAGGTTTTAGACGTAGGGACTTTAATGGGCAATTTCTAGATTGGAACATTTCATAATGTTATAAGCTTCATTCTGCTCGGCCTGTTCTTTTCTGTTAATGTTGTTTCAGAGGCTTTTTGACATTCTAGAGAAACACTGTAGTTTAATTTTGGGGGGATAAAGGGTCCCTCAGCTCCTCCACCCTGTGACACAACACATTAACAACATCACACAAGATACTAACCATCATAATAAAAAGGTGCTTATTTAACATTTATTGACTCTTGCTTACTGTATGTGTGTTTTTGGGAAGCAGGTTCATCCTTTTAGACCTGTAACTTTACTGTTACTGGGGGTTGTTTAAGGGAAAGGACTCCGTGGGGAGCAGCGACTGCTGGATGAGAATATCACTCTGGTTATTTGAGCAGAAATCATTAAGAGACAGAGAGGGTCCACATAGATCTGCTGGGCTGCTTCTCAACCGTCTCTGGATGTGGACGGCCGAGATACACGACGCTCTGCTCCACTCAGCATCCATCCATCCATCCATCATCCATCCATCCATCCATCATCCATCATCCATCATCCATCATCCATCATCCATCCATCCATCCATCCATTCATCCATCCATCCCTTCATCCATCCACCCACCCATCCATCCATTCACCCATCCATTCATCCATCCAGCCATCCATCCATCCATTCATCCATCCATCCATCCATCCATCCATCCATCCATCCATCCATCCATCCATCCATCCATCATCCATCCATCCATCATCCATCATCCATCATCCATCATCCATCCATCCATCCATCCATCCATTCATCCATCCATCCCTTCATCCATCCACCCACCCATCCATCCATTCACCCATCCATTCATCCATCCAGCCATCCATCCATCCATTCATCCATCCATCCATCCATCCATCATCCATCCTTCATCCATCATCCATCCATCAATCCATCCATCATCCATCCATCCATCCATCCATCCATCCATCCATCCATCATCCATCCATCCATCATCCATCCATCCATCCATCCATCCATCCATCCATCCATTATCCATCATCCATCAATCCATCCATCCACCCATCCATCCATCCATCCATCCATCCATCCATCCATCCACCCATCCATCCATCCATCCACCCATCCATCCATCCATCCATCCATTATCCATTATCCATTATCCATCATCCATCCATCCATCCATCCATCCATCCATCCATCCATCCATCCATCCATCCATCATCCATCCATCCATCCATCCATCCATCCATCCATCCATCCATCCATTATCCATCATCCATCAATCCATCCATCCACCCATCCATCCATCCATCCATCCATCCATCCATCCATCCATCCATCCACCCATCCATCCATCCATCCATCCATTATTCATTATCCATTATCCATCATCCATCCATCCATCCATCCATCCATCCCTTCATCCATCCATCATCCATCCATCCATCATCCATCCATCCATCATCCATCATCCATCATCCATCCATCCATCCATCCATCCATCCATCCATCCATCCATCCATCCATCCATCCATCATCCATCCATCCATCATCCATCATCCATCATCCATCATCCATCCATCCATCATCCATCAATCCATCCATCCACCCATCCACCCATCCATCCATCCATCATCCATCCATCCATCCATCCATCCATCCATCCATTATCCATCATCCATCCATCCATCCATCCATCCATCCATCCCCGGTGAGCATCACAATCTAAGGGTGTTCTTCTGGACGCCAATACTGATATTTAAGAAAGATGTAAGTCTTTATATTTGATATTTAATAACATTCAACCTGCTGACGTTGATTCACCCAATCATGATATGAATATGAATCATTATAAAAGATATCACTGTAAAAATAGCATTACCATAACTTCAAACAATCATATTATAATAATATTTTATCTTAAATGTTTTAGCTTATATCCTATTATAGTGTAAATATCTACATACATTAGATCCGTTTTAATGTCACATTAACAACACTAGTAGCATACACACATTAAATAGAACTGTTCAGTTGTTTCCACTAGATTCTTGAAATATAATTTAATATTCTAATATTCAAACCATAGTACACTAATATTAAACCAAATCCATCCTGCAAAGTTCACCTGACATGCACCCAAACCCAACATCACACTAACTGTATTTTTACTTCTTTATTTCTCTCCCTCCATTTTCTTTTCACCCTCTCCTTCTATATCTTTAATTTAGTAATTACTTAAAAAAAAATATATATATATATATACATATATATATAATTTTTAGTTTCACATGCTGTCCCCTGTTATAACATGTGTTTATTATTTATTTATATTAAAATACCAGAGAGTGTATAACATGGGTCCACCAACCATATGTAATAATAATAATCATGAAATAATATATCATTAATACAGCAATGTAACAACCACAAGGTCCATTGTTCTGCATAAGTTATTATGTTAACATTTTGAGTACATTTTCTGTCCTTTTACTGAAGTAAAATGTTTAATCATGGGTTATTTTATTAGAAGTAAAAGATATCCTTCGATGGTCAGTCAGTATTGAATGTTACCGACTTATAGCTGAAGGAGAAAAGGTGCATCACACAAACACAGAAAATCACCAAATACAACATGTTTCTGGAACATTTTGCATCCCCAAGTTTTTAGATTTGATCTCTATCGCTATCACTACCCAGCTCTGTTTATTCTGATTCGCTCTCACTCACTTCAGCAGCGGTGTGAGGGTTAGTGCGTGCGTCTAGTGTATGGGGGTTAGTGCGTGCGTGTAGTGTATGTGGTTTAGTGCGTGCATGTAGTGTATGGGGGTTAGTGCGTGCGAGTAGTGTATGTGGTTTAGTGCGTGCATGTAGTGTATGGGGGTTAGTGCGTGTGTGTAGTGTATGGGGGTTAGTGCGTGCGTGTAGTGTATGGGGGTAAGTGCGTGCGTGTAGTGTATGGGGGTTAGTGCGTGCGTGTAGTGTATGGGGGTAAGTGCGTGCGTGTAGTGTATGTGGGTTAGTGCGTGCGTGTAGTGTATGGGGGTAAGTGCGTGCGTGTAGTGTATGAGGGTTAGTGCGTGCGTGTAATGTATGAGGGTTAGTGCGTGCGTGTAGTGTATGTGGGTTAGTGCGTGCGTGTAGTGTATGAGGGTTAGTGCGTGCGTGTAGTGTATGAGGGTTAGTGCGTGCATGTAGTGTATGAGGGTTAGTGCGTGCGTGTAGTGTATGAGGGTTAGTGCGTGCGTGTAGTGTATGGGGGTTAGTGCGTGCGTGTAGTGTATGAGGGTTAGTGCGTGCGTGTAGTGTATGGGGGTTAGTGCGTGCGTGTAGTGTATGGGGGTTAGTGCGTGCGTGTAGTGTATGAGGGTTAGTGCGTGCGTGTAGTGTATGGGGGTTAGTGCGTGCGTGTAGTGTGCGGCCGCTCAGCTCTTCCTCTTGCTGTTTTGGCATCTGGCTGCTGTTATTTGTTTGTGTTTGCCGTAGTCGGTTCCGCTGGGCCGCCTCTCCTCCGGCGTGTCACGACCAAACGTCTAACCGAGAACTAACGGGAGGCCTCACGGGGGTCTGTGAGTGCACGTGTGTGTGTGTGTGAGTGTGTGAGGTTTTATTGTGTGTGGGTAGGCACAAGTTTTGTCAGTATTTAATTTTGTGCATACATGCGTGTATGCCTGCAGGCGAGTGTGTGTGTGTGTGTGTTGGTGTACAGGTTCCCCAGGGTCAGAGTGAAGGCTTAGTGCAGTAACAGTACTGTGGCAGGTAAATAAACACACACACACACACCAGGCCCTGTCTACGAACTAGCCGGGTGAAACCAAACCAGTGTGGGCTAACAGGGAGGGAGGGAGTGTTGGTAGATTTAGTTGTGATGTGAGCTACAGACTCTGAGAGGAGAATGTTCAGGATAATAGCAGATAATTAGAGTCCAGTCCGTCATTCAGTGACTTGGACATGTGTGTGTAGTGTCTTTACTAAAAACTTCACAGTTTAGTGTAACAGTTTTCAAACTTTATTCCTCATCTTTATACAAAAGTGAAACAACATCATCCAGTCCCCTGGTACTGCTAAATTCAATCTGATATTGTACAGTCAGGCTGATCCGCTATCAGCTAAAGAAAGATCTTACATTTTCGTTATTCATTTCATTTTCAAATGACTTCACAAAACATGAGGAAGACAGTTAACAGTAACAGAGAGTGTGTTTGTATGACGCTCGCCCCCAGTAACAGGGATTTCCTGTCAGTCTGCAGCATCACAACAGGATGAATCCTTGTTACTGATGGCGACGCGTCACTGACGTCTACAATAACAGTCTGTCCGTCTGTCTGTCCGTCTGTCCGTCTGTCCATCCGCCCAGTCAAAAACAGAGAAAAGGCAGAAGGAAGTGAAAAAGAGGAGGAAGAGGAAAAATCAAGAAAAGATATTGAAATAAAGAGAAACTACAATGGCACTCGGAGAGCGCAGACCTCCGCCAACGCGTGACTTTAAAAACAGATCCCAGCTCCCAGCTGGCGGTACCGTGAGGTGGTCTGCTTATTATTAACACGGTGTGTTTCCATGTAACGTATCGGCGGATGCCTCTCTCATTCAGCGGCCTTGTTATGTCTGTATAACGTTACACTATGTTGTTTCTCATCCCGTTTCTCACCGCGGACGGACAGCAGCTCCCGCACACACATCCACACACGTATCTCTCTGCTCTCAGAAGGAGGCGGGATCAAGCATCATCAACACGTCATCAGCTACACTGCGCATGTGTTATACCCTGTGGTCTTAATGCTCAGGCTGAGCAGAATCCTTAAAAATATTCCTGAATCTGGATCATGATCCGGATTGCTACCAAAATCTAATGGATTGTTCATTGTGCCACACCCCACCACTCCAAAAAATGTAATTCAAATCCATTGTGAACTTTTGGAGTAATCCTGCTAACAGACACACAAACAAACAAACAAACCAACAAACCAACGCCAGTGAAAACATAACCTCTTTCCTAGGCCTTCGGCCTTGGCGGAGGTAAAAAGTGCAAAAAAGACACAGAGGAAGAGAACAATACTGAAATAATGGGGGCAACATATACTGTACTATCTCAAGTGTGTTACTGATAAAGACTCCTGGATCTCCTGGTCTGAAGGTCGAGGTTACGTCCAAAGGTTTCTCTAGATAAGTACGTAGCCTTTAGAGTCAGAACACAACTGAAACCTTTTCAGTGCGTAAAAATAAATAAGAGGCTTTCTGTTGTAAACTGCCACCAAAACAAGAGATTGTCAGTCAGAAACATTTAGCTCAGTGGATCTTCAGACATTAAATTAGTAATATTAAACAAACTACTTTCTGGTGGTAGTGCTACCAGACATGAGAATGGTATATACACCCTCTTACCTCTCAACTTTCTGCAAGGAAACTAATACGTATATTTCCAGAAATATTGAACTACCCTGATTGAACCCTTAAAATCAGGAGAAATGCCCAAAGTTTCATTCTTGATAACTTGGCATGTTTTAAAAATGATCATTTTATAATGACAAACTACACTAAAGCTACACTAATCAATATTATATATATATGAATAACATATAAAGTAATATCACAACGCATCTTCATAAAATCGTTGGAATGATATCTCTGAAAAATCTAATTTTTCATGTGTTCTGTTACGAATGTCCAGCATCACTTGCTAATGTATATAGAGGGTTATTCTATGTTTATAATTTGGATTTTAATTTTTAATTTAATCTAGATCTTATTTAAATTGTTCACTCTAGCTGTAGTAGTCAGGTATATTTATAGTTTATTCCAGTATTCTTATATTTGGATTCTTGGATATATTTCTTTTGTGTTGACATGCACATTTTTTGTACTGTTTCTGTACATTGCATCGATAATCTGATGCTGTAGCAAAATAGTTTAGGCAACAAAACTACTGATTAGGTGTAGGACAAGATAAAATAACTACGTTTGTTACGTATTGGTTAGTTAAGTGCATAAATTACGTAACTAAAGTCAGGTAAAATAAACCAATGTTGACTTTTGCTTTTACATGAACAGAGGTCTCCTGGGTGAAAGTCCTGTGTTTGTTGGACCCGTCAATCCACCCCGACATCCTACCTATGAGGACTTTGTCTCTCTTTATACTACGTCACCTGACTTTAATTATTAATTCGAATTTTAAGCCTCTTTTAGCTCAGCATTGTTTTGGTTTTCTGACCTACAGACTGTCCTCTGTGTCCAGCAGCAGTTCTCAGTGAAGAAGCTCTGATAGAGCCACAGTTCACTACCTGACACAGATAGAGACTAGCTGGTGAACATAGTGGAGCATTTAGCAGCTAGTTGGTGGAGACCAAAAACAGAGCTTTTCAGCTTGCCAAATGAAAAAAAAAAATAAAAAAAAATCTTAGCATGTTTGTACCACTAAACTAGAAATGTTTTACTATTTAGACTTTCTAACAGTTTCCTGATTGATAAATCAGCTCATCCTAAAGCTCCCTTCTCTAATAAAAACATTAGTATTCCCTGTTGGCTGCAGCCTCATTAACATGGTGACACTTAGTTTTAGTAGCTGCTGCACTCTTTTCATTTACACTCAATCAACTGTATTGATCTGAGAACCAAGATTCACCATCTACACACACACACACACACACACACACACACACACACACACACACACACACACACAAAAACAAAGGGATAAAAAAGAGAGGAAGAGATCAGAAAGAGAGCAGGAGAAACTTGATCCATCCGTCACCTTTGAGAGCGAGTGACCTGTGTGTGTGTGTGTGTGTGTGTCAAGGGAAGGGAAACTTAAATCAGCAATTAAGGTAAATAATTAACGAGCTCGACGATGTTTTATTAATGAGACTGACGGCCTAATTGCCCTCCGCTTAAAACGGACAGTCAACACCTGAAGATAGATAGAGATAGAGAGAGAGAGAGCAGGGACGGAGGTAAAGACAGAGAGAGGGGGCGAGGAGGAGGGTCGAGAAGACAACAGAAGAGGAGTGGAGAGATGTGATGGAAAGACCAGAAAGATAGAAAAAAAGATAACTATATAAAGAAAAGATAAACAAAAGTGAAAGAAAAACTTGATTTATGGAAAGGCATAAAGTAGAGAATAAGTGTCAATAAAGATAAAGGTGGAGGTGACATGATGGATAAATTAATCGTTAAAGAAGAATTGAGAGATGGAAAGAAAGAATAACATATGAAGGAAGGAAGACAGAGAGAAGAGGTATATAGGGGTTAACAGAGATGTTCGGGGCAGATGGATACGCTGTTGTTCAACAAGAAATAGTTCCAGCTTGTAACTCCCCCTAAAACCATAAAGTGGTGTTGATTAAACAAAGAATGTAATAAGAGAAGTAGACAGAGCCAGGCTAGCTGTTTCCCCCTGCTTCAAGTCTTTATGCTAAGCTAAGCTAACCACAGCTTGACCCCAGCTCTGTACCTAACACACAATCTTTAAAATGCACCAAACTTGAATTTTAATTCTTCTGAAGAATCAATGAAGAGAACAAATGTTGGGTCTCTCTCTCTCCTCTCTTCTTCATCTCCTCCTCCTCTCGGTGTGTATCCAGTTGCCCAGATGGAGGCCTGTTAATTGCAGGGAGATTACAGTGTGAGCGTGTGGGCTAGCATCGTGCCTTTTAGCAGTATCTACACACTATTGGATTGAGATCAAGTTGACTGCATTAACACCTGGTAACATCTGTACACAGTAAAACACACGACTGTATCACTGATCATCAGTTTATAGTCTGTTACACCCCCCCCCCCCTCCATGCGCTGTTGACCAGCCCTGTAGCACTATAAACCATGCACAATCAATCCATCATGACACAACATTTTATTGTTAAGTCTAAACAAATGTTCAAGACTGTCAACATGACATAAAAACGTTATGTTCACGTGACACAAACACTCATCCCTTGTGAGCTTAACATTATTGTTTTATGTTAAATCAAAATTTTTGGATTTTTGAGTTTATCTAACTAAAATGTAATAAGCCAATATAATCTAATTAATTCAGGGCCATTTAACAACACATACATTGTGCACTTAGCATCTAATTGGATAGTTGAATGAACTAAAAAATATGTTGTACAAATATGTACTCAAAGTGTTTATGTTCATATGACAAGTAGTTATTTGTGTTCACTTTACATAATTATAAACACATTGTTACAACAAGAGTTGCAGAGCTTTGCTGTACACATTTTTTCTTTTGCTGTCTTAACATAAAACTACCACAAATTTCTGTTTTTACCAACTTATTATTTTATAGTGCACATAATTTAGTAAAAGGCATTTTGGCAAGGGTCTGAGTTGTTTTTTGAATTTCTTGTTGAACCTCAGCTCCTATAATAAGTTTATAATAAAGTGTCTAGTCAAAATACAGACACTCTTAAGGACAATAATGTCCCCATTGAAACCCATTAAAACCACCATTTATGATCCCACGGACATTACAGCATCAAATCATGCGTCCTGTTATATCAGGCTTTAATCTAGAGCTTCAACATTGGACTTTTGAGTCAATGCAGTTTTGGATGCAATGCATCAAAATCAATGTTGTCTATTCCATCATTTGGTATAAAGAAAATAATATTTCTGTTTGTGTTCTTGAGTCTCCATAAAAAACAACAGTTATTATGTAAACAAAGTGTTTTTTAAAGGGTTAAAATTCTGAAAATGTATGAATATTTGTTAGTTATGATCAGGACTGATTTTTTTCTTAAAAGATTTAACTCAGTGAAAGTGGAAAATAATATTAATATATAATTTGATGGCAGTTTTTTTGACACGGACAGCTCTGTCCTCTAAAGACATTAAGGGTTAAGTAAAAGTGTCCCCTCTTATACTGCTCTATATTATATTGGAGTTTGAATATGTAAGTCAGATACAGCTTTAAATGCTGGAATATGTTAAGTTATTGTAGATTGGATAGAAAATTGTTAACAGAAATATAAATATAAATTAGTTTTTTTTTAATTTGTTAGAAGCTGTCTTGGTACAAAATCATGCACTAAAATGTACACTTATTTTACAGTTTTAGTGTATTTTCTATGTATGTATTTCTTATAAATATTTTTAAAGCTACCTGTGGTCATTGATGTAAAATAGAGACTCACCTCCATGCGTTGGTCTGCTGAGTGTATGAGGTGTCGGAGAGGAATGAGTGTCGGTCTCTCAGGTGAGTCTTGTTAACCAGGTTGAAGTAAACTCTGGACTTTAGTCACAGCCGTGGACTTTGGAGAGAAGTGTCTAATCTTTATGGTCGATGCCCGAGTGGAGACAGAAACAGAGATACCAGGAGGTGTTGTAAGAGCTGAGAGATATCCACCATCTTTATCTTCACTCAACTGCTCATAGTACCAACACATGTCCACTCTCTGCACATACCAGAAGGGTGGCCTTCAACATTTCATTCTGTGTATGGAAGCTGTTCTCCACGTCATGGCTGTAAACAGAAATATATTGCACACAGTGCTAATGCCCCGATGAATCCATTAAATCAATGGGAGTCAAAGCCAAAGATCTGAAAATTGGTTTTAGATTCGGGTTGCACTTGTAAAGCCTGTAATCAGGACTATAGTGGAGGATCAATCAATGCAGAGGAGCGCTGTGGGACTGAGACCGGGTGGGTGTGTGTTGGAATCAGAGTTTCTCTGTGTTTTGTTTATGTAGCCGGGCTGGCTACGTGGGTCTTTTAGTGCATGTGAGTCTCTCTGTTGTGACCCGCTTGCTAGCTGATGGCCGCCGCTCTGCACTGCACTCATGAGGTGGTTACAGCAGATAACGCCATCCCGACCCACGCCGTCGTTGTGGAAGCCTTGTGCCCACCCTCCGGTTGCCCCTCAGGTTAACCAGCCCGTTTTCATTCCCAGGGTGTCAAATACAGAGGCTTTGTCACGGCCATCGGCGTTCAATACCTCCGCACAAGGCACACCGTTAGTGCCAGTATGAGACTCATCGGGCGTTCCATTAACTACAATATAAACCTATCTGCGGCAACAGGATGGGTGTATGGGTGGATGGATGGATGGGTGGATGGATGGATGGATGGATGGATGGATGGATGGGTGGATGGATGGGTGTATGGGTGGATGGATGGATGGATGGATGGATGGATGGATGGATGGACGGATGGATGGGTGGATGGGTGGATGGGTGGATCGTGTATGGATGGATGGGTGGATGGGTGGATGGGTGGATGGGTGGATGGGTGGATGGGTGGATGGATGGATGGATGGGTGGATGGATGGATGGGTGGATGGATGGATGGATGGATGGGTGGATGGGTGGGTGGGTGGGTTTATGGATGGGTGGGTGGGTTGGTGTATGGATGGATGGATGAGTGGATGGATGGGTCAAACTCAGGACTATCATCCAGGAGACTGGTGTTCGTGTCCTGTGTGAAACCATAAGTAATGTACGTAATCTTTTTTTACTACAGTGCTTAATCTTATTCTTATGCTGTTTAAGGGTTGTAAACATTATGAATATATAATTGTCATCATCATTAGTTTGGTTGATGTATTATAATTTTAGATTCAACCTATTAGTTATTATATTATTTTTCTTTAACAGTGTTACTACTTTCTTTTGGAATATTGCATAAATATATATATATATATATATATATATCATACTGTTTTGTATGGTTATGAAAATAATACAGATGGAAAGTTGGCTGACGACGAGCCAAACACCCCCCCCCCCCTCTCTGCATTAGCCGTATAACTGATGCCACAACCATTATGTGGTCTGTGGGTTGCTCTCTCTTTCTTCACCTCTCCGTTTCTTTCTGTCTCCGTCTCTCTCTCTTGGTTTGTCAGGACACAGGGAGTTGTGGTCAGAGGGAATTGTGGGAGGAAGAGGCAGAGAAATAAACACCACACCACATCCCGATGAGGGTAATGTCAAATCTGCCTCATTATCAACATAAACCCTCTTTTCATCTCATAGTGTATCTGTCTCACACACACACACACACACACACACACACACACACACATCATGTCTTCAGACAAACACTGAAAGTATTACGATGAGATTCTCACTCACAACTAAATATTAACTTTGCACACAATCTGTCTGATTTACAGGTTGTAAAGCCGAGAACATTCTTCTTTTAAAAGCCTCCAGGACCCACAGTCAGGCTTTACACGTGTTTTAATATTGGTTCTAGTCTCCAGACTTTTACTGCAGTCAAATCCACCAACCCTGTCGTTCCCATACATAACTGCTTTCTCAGTTACATTTCCAGGGAAACATATTTTCTCTCCGGTTACGGTCGCAGTTTTTTGTCAACGTTGTAAATTGAAACAAAAGAAAAATGCTATAATGGTTAGAATGTCAACGTTACGAATGAAGCTTCGAAGCTGTAAACTACTCGGTAGACTACAGCCAAACAATAGAGGAAGAATGGTACAACATTTTTTTTATATCACAATTCATATTTAAGCTGGAAAGGACACAATGTTTTTTGAGGTCATTTTTTCAATGATTAAGTACTAAAACATCAGCTTGATTATCAAAAAGAATGTCTAGAATTGTACCTAGACCTCCCTAAAGAGGTCCAGGTAAGCCTTAATGTTTATGGCATGTTATTATGTCACTATGGATAGGGAGGATGTGCTTATAATTGTATAATCAGCCTGATCAATACGCACATGGACTGGCACCTCCTATTATGTTGACATCGGGCCGCTCACAGACATCAAACGTTCGCCCACGGGTTTAATTCTGCCACTGGGTCTGTTTTTCCAACACGTTCTCATCCCAACTTGTCACATGCCGCTGCTTTGTCACGCCCCATGGTGTTACTTTATTTTAGGCATCAAAACCACTGTAGTTAGGTTTAGGAAAGAACATGGTTGGGCTTGGGGAGGTAATGAACACCCACGGCCATGACCAAGCCTCGGTATTTGAAAAATATGGAAGTTGCCCGTTAAAGCTCTCCTGCGTAACCGCTTGCACACAGCTTGGATGAAAGCCCGTTTCGGTAAATGTAGATCAGAGGTTCTCAACCTTTTGTAATTAAGGCCCACTTCTGATTGTTAAAGGGCCACCTTCCCAAATAAATATGAAAAAAAATCACAACATCAAAACAATAACCTGGGCTGTAAATATGTGTTATTCCACTGTCAGCTGTAATGACCAAATACAGATCCTGCTGAGCCTCAGTGAGACCCAGTAACTCTCGGCACATATCCACAGCGCGAGGCGAGATATTCTGTAGCTCTTCTGCGATCCTAAAGGGTTTCTTGCTATTTCATGCTGCGCTAAGCGGCGTTAAGCGGCGTTAAGCGGCATTAAGCGGTGCTAAGCGGCGCTAAGCGGCGCTAAGCGGCGCTAAGCGGTGCCTCGTGCGGCGGTACTGAACTGTTGGTTCTTGTCCCGGGTTCACAACGTTCAGTGTCATTTTCACTGTTCAAACGTAGTAGTTTTAAGTCCAATCATGGAGTTCTTTCCTAAACCAAACTATAGTGGTTTTGTTGCCTAAACCTGAAGTGTTTCTGTTTGTCTGTTAGCAGGATTACTCCAAAAGTCAGCCATGGATTTGAATGAAATTTTTTGGAGGGGTGGGGTGTGGCACAATGAACAATCCATTAGAGCAGCCTGAGCATTAAGACCACAGGGTAGAACACATGCACAGTGTAACTGATGACGCGTTGATGACGCGTGACCCCGCCTCCTTCTGAGAGCAGAGAGATACATGAGTGGATATGTGTGTCTTCATGTCTTCATGTCGTCATGTCTTCATGTCTAATGTCTTCTATGTCTTCTATGTCTTCATGTCTTCATGTCTTCATGTCATCATGTCTTCATGTCTAATGTCTTCTATGTCTTCATGTCTTTATGTCTACATGTCTACATGTCTTCATGTCTTCATGTCTTCCTGTCTACATGTCTAGATGTCTACATGTCTTCATGTATTCATGTATTCATGTCTTCATGTCTTCCTGTCTACATGTCTAGATGTCTACATGTCTACATGTCTTCATGTCTAATGTCTTCATGTCTACATGTCTTCATGTCTACATGTCTTAATGTCTTCATATTTTCTGGCTGCTACTTTACAGACAGAAACAGGAGACATGTTATGGTTCGTCCCTGGTGTCTCTGATGTCTCCGAGCACTTCTGCAGTTTACAGTTACAGTCAAGTTCTAACAAGGCAATTAAAAGAGGAGCTGGAAGACACACACACACACACACACACACACAGTCTTGTTTTAAATGCGGGTTGGCAAACATATGGACATCTCTCTCTCTCTCTCTGCTGTCTCTCTGTCTCTCTCTCTCTGTCTCTCTCTCTCTCTCTCTCTCTGTCTCTCTCTCTCTCTCTTTCGCAGTCATCTTCTATCTCACACACCCTCAATCTCTCTCAATTACTTCTCTTCTCCTGCAATCTCTTCTCTTTTCTCTCTTCTTTCTCCCCCCCACCACCTCACCCTCCTGCCAATGCCAATGCCAATGCCTAATGGCTTTGAGCAAGGCAGCTGCCCCTCCCCCCACCCCCCACCCCCCACCCTCCCACCTCCATCTGAGAGAGATTCAATTGGATTGGAAGCCAATCAATCACGGCGAGTATCGAGCTGTGATTGGATTTGGCTGTGGCTGACGGGGTGAGGTGGGTGGGCGGGGGGGCTGGTTTGATTTTAGCTCTGCTCCAATGAAGGTAGATCTGATGTATTATTGCTCTGGACGTAGAGCCGGGCCGGACTCCGTGTAGGGGGGTGGATGGTGTGTGTGATTGTGGTTGACATGCGTCATGGTTTGAGGTTTTGAAGCAGTGCCAGCTCTGACTGATGTCTGCAGTCCACTGCTGCCTATCTGTCATATAGAGATGTGCTGTATACTCGCTGTCTCATGTTACATTTCACATTTCAGACATTAAGCTAATGCGATCAAGAAGGAGTGTGGCCGCAGAGTAAGCTGGATTAAGAGTTGGAACAATCTGAGTAGTGATCTCCTCAGGTGAGCAGACTTTTAAACAACACTATGTCCTTTGCTCTTCAGGGGTCAGAAGAGCTTGTTGGGGGGTCAAAGAGCATCAGAAACCCTCTCTCCCTACATTTCCCCAACATTGGAAGAAGCTTTTTTTCCTGGCAGACATTTTGACATTTCAAATAAATAATGGCTGAATTCCATTTAGCTGCTTCAGTTCTAGGGTCCTGTTGTTATTCATGCTGGTTCGCTGTCACACTGTCATGGTTTACTGGGACTCTTCAATAGAACGTCTTCATTTTATACATACTACAGGTACATACATGAAACAATCTGACAGAATCTTGTGGAGACAATGCCCCACAATATCAGTTTGTACATTGGCAGCCCAGTCGCCAGGAGAACATGTTGGGATTGTACCTTTCTGCAGACCACAGATCCGCTTAATGTCAACGTTTCTGCATTCAGTCAGAGCGACGCGCAGGGCACGTATGTCAAGCGACCGTTATTGAAAGTTGACAGTATAGTAGTACTGTGATAGAAACTGTGTGTTCTGACACCTTTCTATCAGAACCAGCATGAACTTTTTCAGCAGTTAGAGCTCCAGTAGCTCTTCTATTGGATCGGACAACACGGGCCAGCATTCGTTCCCCACGTGCATCAATGAGCCTCGGGTCTGACCCTGTCGCCAGTTCATCGGTTTTCCTTCCTTGGACCACTTTTGGTAGGTCCTGACCACTGCAGACCGGGAACATCCCTTAAGAGCTGCAGTTCTGGAGATCTTCTGACCCAGGCGTCTAGCCAGCACTATCTGGCCCTCGTCAAAGACGCTCACATCCTTACGCTGGCCCATTTTTGCTGCTTCCAACACAAAATTCAATGTTCACTTGCTGTCTAATATATCCCTCCCAGGGCTGGATTGGCCATCTTGCATAACAGGCATTTTCCCGCTGGGCCGACGTTCTTTTGGGCCGACATATGTCTTTTTTTCCTTTTTTTTTTGGCCCATAAAACAGGTAAATCGGCCCATTTCTTTTCCTTAATTGACATTGGGCTGGCCCAATCGTTCTGTGCCGGGTGACCACAGTGAAGAGGAGAGCGAGAGAGATGAGGAAGGGAGTGTAGAGGTAAGCAGTTCTGGGCTGCCTGGCTCAACATATGTCATGAGAGATGAGTGGGCCGGTACGTAGCGGTACGCAGTGTTTTGCTCATTTTACTCCTTGGCGTACGGTGACTTTTTCATGCGTACCAGAGCTTCTCACAAGCTGCCGGTACTCTCCTCTGCCCTCTCCATATCAGCTTCTCTGGGAGATTCATAATGGTGATACATAACGGCGCAACATCAGTGTATTCGCGCCGCGTGGGTTCATTGTTTTAAAGTCACCAGAATTCAGGAAACAATGTTATTATGTTATTCATTTCACCTCTAAGAGGTCTTAATGTTATGGCTGATCGGTGTAAATACGAAACACATTTTTGGTTCAGAAACGGCGACATTCAACACATCCCATGGTTTTCAGAAGCACGGCCCTTTCTTTGTGATCTTGTCCCGGTCCCTGAATACAACAGGACCACCACTGAGTCTGGCTTCACTCATCTCTCTCTCTCTCTCTATCGCTGTGAGGAAGTCTGCGTTCCAGCCAAACTGAGATTAATCCTCCTTATAAAAACACACACACACACACACACACGCACACACACACACAGACACACACACAGATGACGCTCCATGCCAGTGTGTATGAGTGATGGCTGCATTAGGTCTGTGGAGAACCTCCTCTGACAGTTATGATGCTAAAGGAGCTCTCTCTCTGACACACACACACACATACTTTAAACTCTATTAAAGGTGGAATTCAAATTAAAAAAAATAAAACTATGGATTATGGAGATCATATTTTATTTTTCGTACACAAACACACACACACACACACATACACACACACGTGTTAGCTTTAGTTGTGACACCAGTGGTGAAGCTGTAGCCACAGATAATGCTGTAAGGAGATGGTCAATACTAATCCACTAACCCTAACCCGCTTAGCACTGTCCACTCACTCTGTGTGTCTGTGTGTGTGTGTGTGTGTGTGTGTGTGTGTGTGTGTGTGTGTGTGTGTGGAAGTGAGAGAGGCAAACGTGTTTGCATGTTTTCCTTCTCAGTGTAAGTGAATGTGTGTGTGTGTGTGTGTGTGTGTGTGTGTGTGTGTGTAACCCATTTAGTGCTCCCCATACATATTTCTTAGCTGTAACGTGAGCTGTAGACCAGATCAATAGAAATGTTTCTCTGTTAATGAAGATGTGTGCGTGTATGGAGTGTGTGTCCAGTGCGTGCGTGGAGTGTGTGTCCACTTAAGCTGACCACTGCGTCTGACCACAGTGGTCAGTCAGTGGACAATTTATACAACCCACAAAAATTCACCAGCAGCGCACGCACGCAAGCGCACACACACACACACACACACACACACACACACACACACACGGATGTCTGTGTTGTGATTCCAGGTCAAGGTATCGTACCTGCAGGACATCCCTTTACAGTCCTCAGACAATCTCGTGTTTTTTTTTTTTAGTCTGAAGTAAAATAGATGTATTGAATAATAATATTAATCATTATTTTTATTTATTATTCGATTTTTTTATTCATCTGGCTGAACAACAACCTCTTATGAAGCTTGATAACAGTAAAAAAAATATATATATTATTTTATTAATTTTAGTCTAGTGTGTTTCTAATTTTGGTGTCATTGCCGCCTCAGGTCTTATAACTATTAGTGTTACAGTATATTATCTTTATTGTCAGGGGTGGGAGGGGAAAAATGGATGGAAAATAGAAGACTACTTATTTGCTCATTTAAAAAAAAAAATGCCTTCCACTGTATAATCCTCTGAAATATATATATATATATATATATATATATATATAATATTTTTATGAGAGCTACAATTTTTTTAATATGGTCATGGAGCATACAGTATATACTGTATATAAATAAATTTGTATTCTGGGGGTAACGTGCCTATGAAGAGTGTAGTTTAGTTTATTTATTGACTATACTGAGGGTGTTTTATATTTTAATTATTTATTTATTGTGTTGAGTTGAATGTGCTACTTATTGTTTGTACTGTAATTACCTTGTGAAACTGTGGTTCTACTCATGTAGTCTATTGAATTTGTTTTGGTTAGAAATGTTTAAGTTTGTAGAAGACATTTTCAAAAAACCTCTGTATTTAAATAAAAATATAAAATGGAAACGTTTAATTCAATAAGTAAAAGTTATGGAAAAGGGAACTCACAAAAAAAGGAATACGGAGGATGTTTTTGAGAATGAAAAATATAGCTACATGGGTTAATACGCATGCACATATACACATGCCTGTAGGTGACCTGGCATGTGAAGGCGGACACATGTGCGTGCCCATGTAAATGATATTGCTATAGCTCTGCGCTCCCACTTCACACTTTTCTTTGTATTAATATTATATATTTTTTATATATATTTTTATTCTATTCTTTCTTTTTATTATTTTTATTATTATTATTATTTTTATTTTTTATTTTCTTAATTTTATTTCAATTTTGAATGCTGAAGTTGTTTTCTCTAATGTATTAATTGTGTTCGTCTCCAAGCTCAACTACTTAAAACATTGGATTATAAACTATTGTAATTACGAACTGTAAATGGCATATATGAAAACAACCTCAAAAAAAAGGGAATAAAAATAAAGTCTGAAAAAATTTAATTACCTTTTGCTTTTTCTACTTTTTCTTTTCTTAAAGCTGATTCTTGAGTAAGTAGTCAGGACCCAGAGCTCACTGATGATCCTTTTACATCCAGCTGTGCACAGAAGAACATGTGAATGTAACATCAGGCCTTCAGAGGAGTCGAAGGCTAAATTAATGATGATATTAATTATGGCAAACCCATGCTGATTGTGTAAAATGACACAAAGAAGATGTTTAGGTAGCAAATAAATATTCATAATGCTTTATATTAATAATCATAACACATTATAAAGCAGTTTATAATTATTTATAAGGTCAAGTATCCTAATACTTCACAACTGCTGCTCATTCATTCAACCTTTATTTAAACCTGGGGGAATCATTGAGGACATGTCCTCATGTTCAATGATGTCTAGAGAACAATAAATCAGATTAAATACACAATAATTGACAGATTACGAGAAGCATTCAGCCAGACGACGACAGAATGGTGTTGAAAACATTTAGTAGTTTGTAATCATGGACTTAAAATCATCTAGAAGTACAAATCAGTTTAATTTTAATGTGTTCTGTAAACTGTTTTTGCAGCACAAACTTTAGGAGAAAAACAGTCGTAATATTACGAGAATAAAGTCATAACTTTACGAGAAAAAAAGTCATAATATTAGGAGAATAAAGTCATAACTTTATGAGAAAAAAAGTCATAATATTAGGAGAATAAAGTCATAACTTTACGAGAAAAAAAGTCATAATATTACGAGAATAATATTGGTGATGCTCTGTTAAACTGGATTTCATGTGGTGAAGTTCAGGAGTGTCAAACAGCTTGATTCCCTTCCTCTATATCATCATCATCATCATATCTCTTATTGGCAGTCTGCGCAGCGTCATTAGCATATCTAATTCATACATCGCTCACATAAACTGTTGAGTATGCATGAATCCTCCCAGTCAATATTTCATTTATCCTCCGTTTACACAATCACTGTGTAATGTGAGTGTACTGTGTGTATGTAGTCATGCAGGTGTGTGTGTGTGTGTGTGTGTGTGTGTGTGTGTGTGCGTGTGTGTGTGTGTGTGTGTGGGTGATAAGAGGCCAGTTAATGATTAAAGTGTGATTAGATTTGGATCAGGAACACTGTGGATGTGCATTAGGTTGGAGTTCAAAGTTTAAAGTCTGACATGGTTTCAGCACCACTAAATTATCTACACCATAAATCCTGACCAGTTCACCAAGTATTCACACCCAGTATACACAGTTGTTGTTGCGGTAAGAAAACCATGTCCATCTCTAGATGTTCCTTGGGGGGAGTTTTGAGAAAAAATGTTCTACTTCTTGCGCTAAATAAACTATTGGAATGCAGGTTAAATGTATTAGAATGAAGTTATAACTTTAGGAGAAAATAGTTGTAATATTACGAGAATAAAGTCATAACTTTAAGAGAAAAAAGTTCTAATATTACGAGAATAAAGTCATAACTTCAGGAGAAAAAAAGTCGTAATATCACGAGAATAAAGTCATAACTTTACCAGAAAAAAAGTCATAACTTTAGGAGAAAAAAGTCGTAATATTACGAGAATAAAGTCATAACTTTATGAGAAAAAAAGAGTCGTAATATCACGAGAATGAAGTCATAACTTTACCAGAAAAAAAGTAATAACTTTAGGAGAAAAAAGTCGTAATATTACGAGAATAAAGTCATAACTTTATGAGAAAAAAAGTCTTAATATTACGAGAATAAAGTTATAACTTTAGGAGAAAATTGTTGTAATATTATGAGAATAAAGTCATAACTTCAGGAGAAAAAAAGTCGTAATATCACGAGAATAAAGTCATAACTTTACCAGAAAAAAAGTCATAACTTTAGGAGAAAAAAGTCGGAATATTATGAGAATAAAGTAATAACTTTATGAGAAATAAAGTCTTAATATTACGAGAATAAAGTTATAACTTTAGGAGAAAATAGTTGTAATATTACGAGAATAAAGTCATAACTTCAGGAGAAAAAAAGTAGTAATATCACGAGAATAAAGTCATAACTTTACCAGAAAAAAAGTCATAACTTTAGGAGAAAAAGTTGTAATATTACGAGAATAAAGTCATAACTTTATGAGAAAAAAAGTCATAATATCACGAGAATAAAGTTATAATTTTAGGAGAAAATAGTTTTAATATTCCGAGAATAAAGTCATAACTTCAGGAGAAAATAGTTGTAATATTACGAGAATAAATTCATAACTTTAGGAGAAAATAGTTGTAATATTACAAGAATAAAGTCATAACTTTAGGAGAAAATAGTTGTAATATTACGAGAATAAAGTCATAACTTTAGGAGAAAAAAGTTGTAATATTACGAGAATAAAGCCATAACTTCAGGAGAAAAAAAGTCGTAATGTTATGAGAATAAAGTCATAACTTTAGGATAAATAAAGTCGTAATATTAGGAGAATAAAGTCATAACTTTAGGATAAATAAAATCGTAATATTAGGAGAATAAAGTCATAACTTTAGGAGAATAAAAGTCATCTCCTCTTCCTCTAAAGAGTCAGTTCCTCCATCAGGTCTGTGTGGTTCTTTCTTCAGAATAAACTCAGTTTCTTTCACAATCATTTCCAGGTCCTGATCAGTATCAGGACCTGGAAAAGATTTTGGCTCATCAGCAGCACATTATCATCAGTATGATAATGTGCTGCTGATGAGCCAAAAGATGAAGGATTTGGTTATTAGTGAAACCTAAACTAAAGTAGAACTTCACAAGCTGCTCCACGTTCCTCATTTTCACACTATTTCCCCTCTAAAATAACACGTACAATTACTACTTTATAACATTATCACTTTATTCTCATGATACTACCACTTTTTTCTCTTATACTTCTGAATTTACTCTCGAAATCTCAGATTTCTTTTTTTCCCTCAATGTGGCCCTCATACTCCGTTTTAAAATTGAAGCCAAGAAAGAAAGAAAGAGCACTAATAAAGTGAAAGTGGTCAATGTCCTCCTCTCCTTCTCTTCCTTCCATCCATCCATACTTCCCTTCCACAACATGCATCAGTGTATGTGTGTGTGTGTGCGTGTGACAGTCTCTATTGATCCCCTGTCATCCTGATCACATTACGACCCCCCTCCGATTAGATCTACATTTTTAATTTTCCTCCGCGGATGACAGAAAAGACGTGAGCACAGGATGGAGCAATGGAGGAATGAGAGGAGAATTCTAGATGTGGATGAATATAGAGACTAGGGGGGTGGGGGTCAACGGAGGTCAGGTGGGTGGGAATGGGGGGGTGGGGGGGGTGGCAGAGGCACGGCAGTATGGACAGCATATCTAAACATTGGCCCACACTGATGGTTTAGTTTCATCTTTTAGCCCCATTCACTACCACTCATCTGTCCACTAGAGTCCATAGACCCTCCAGCCAACTATCACTGTCAGTTCATTCTTAAAGTGTCCACATTTACAACGGTTTGTCTACAGCTGCTGGTGTGTTCATTGGTCCAGTAAACAGTAAAATCAGCTCCTGTATCATTTCCCCCACTGTCGTTTCTGCGGTTGCCGCGATGACAAGTTAAAAAAGTTGAAGCATCATCAACTCAGATGGCGGAAGCCAATAGCTGTGCAGCAGCCGCCCTCTCTTTACTCACAACTACTACTCAGTTAACATCGGGGAAAGATGGCTGTCAACTTCTTCCTGACTTCCCCGGTTAGGACACTCTTTTAATGCTGACCAGATGTGTTGTTTCTATGGTGAGAATGGTCTCCCTGTTTATCCCAATAAAAGACATGGAAGCTCAGGGGTGGCGTCGCCCAGAGGAAGTGACACTTTAAGGTCGATGGAAGATGGATCTTTTACTGTATGTGTAATGTCCTCGTAACACGCTACACTCTAAACACATCTGTAATTAAAGCTGCGAGCAACGATGAACGGGCCCTCGCACCTTCCCGCGCGTCGGGGGTACTGGCGAGACGCTGATCCACGTGGCCAAGCACGATGAAACCAAGCATGATGAAACCGGAACTCTGATGAGCGCAATGACGCCTGCCACAAGACTCTATGACAAACGGTTCATGAGTTATGAAAGGGGGCGTGGCTAACGTCTTGGGGCGGGGCTATGAGTGTATTTTTGCATGTAAATGACCTCAGGACTGGACCCTTATCATGCCTGAGAAATTTGGGGTAGATCGGACTATGTACAACAACTTCCTGTTTCATGGCGAATGGCTCAAAATGGCCGCCACGCTACGGTCAGGTCGTTCAGTGAAAACTCAGTATTTGAATACATTTTCATCCTTAAGGTCTTAAGATGGTCCTGACCAAATTTCAAGTCAATTTGATTAAATCTGTAGGAGGAGTTTGTTAAAGTACACGGCCTATAAAACGCTAAAACTGGGCAAAAATCTCACATTAAATTCCAAATGGCTGACTTCCTGTTGAGTTTTGGGCATACCTCCAAGAGGCTTTTTTGTGCGCCTCCACATCTGTCTGCCAAATTTCATACACGTAAGTGAAACCGGAGCGAGGGGCTAAATTTTTTCCAACTTTCTAGGAGGCGCTAGCGAGCCATTTTGCAACACCCAAGCCCGAGACCCTTAAGATATCACATTTTTCACCGTGTCTGATAATGTGCCAAGTTTAACAACTTTTTGAGTATTCTAATGCCTCAAAAAAGTGATTCATTTGAGAGAAAAAGAAAAAGAAGAAACACTACTACGGGCCCTAAGTATTATCTCCGCCAGGAGATCATGTGTGTGCATCTCTGTGTCTGTCTGTCTATATCTAATCTCTCATACTGCCAGGCCCATCAGCCCAATATTCATTGTGCTCATTTATGACTGTATGGACCTCTCATGGTTGCGTTGATCCACACTTTTTTAAAACATTTTATTGACAACATATTTTATTGACAGTTTTATTGACTCCTCCTAACCGTCCAGTCCAAGTGATAAACAACTGCTTCAGTTCAACCTCTTCTTTCCACTATGGATTAGGAGTTGTCCCTCTCTTTATTTGCACGCCTAGGTAAGAAATTTGCATGTATGTATTGTCACGGTCAAACTAGCTTTGACTCAATAATGGTCTATCGATATTCACACGGCTCTCTAGGGTTAACTACAAAGCTAGTCAGCCATGAGCATATGAAGAAAGAGTGGGCTATTCGTTAGCATACCCGCTATAGGGGTGTGTAGTGTGGGCTGGCATACCCGGTCTCCGCTCGCTACCGCTCGGCCCCCCCCACGAACTGTTAACAAACTTGATGGCACAAATATTTACGGGGACATTGTTCAGTCACGGTGTCACGTCGTCGGTCTTCTCAGGGTTGGCATTCAACTCTCACGACAGAACACACCACGCCAAAGTCCTCCCTTGTGGCGTTCAGGTCGGTCTCTCCGGCGTTCCTGTGTGGCCTCTCTGTATGGCGTTCCTCTTGCTTTCCAGCGAGTTGCTCAAATCACTTCCTGCTCACCAACTAGGCCCACCCCTAAGCCTCAGCAGCCAATTGTGATAGCCCATCCTTATGACAGACAGTTAGACCGTGACAGTATGTATGTATAACTATCACTTAGTGAATGACAAACTGAACCGAGTCATACCTACAATGGAGCGCATCTTCTTATGTCAGTGGGAGGAGAGCTAGTTAGCTGTTAGCAGCCGGTGGGCAGCAGAGTCAGAGAGTGTTTTTGGCTAACAGAGCTAATAGCTAACGGGGCTAATACAGCTAACGTAAATGGACACACAGCAGGACTGACAATTCTGACAGTGAACTGTACTTTAGATGCACGGAGCCGCTGCAGACAGCTGCATCAACACGTTGGCGTGTTTGCATCACTTTAGGTTTAGGCAACACAACAGCCATGGTCGGGGTCAAAACTACGACGTCTGTACAGTGAAAATAAACTGAACCTTTTGAGCAAGGGACAGGAACGAACAGCTGATTGTAACATGACGCACGGGACACTAATGCCCGGGACACACTTGGAACATCAGGAGCGAGTGGCGTCTGCGTTACCTGTTTTTTTTTATTTCGGCGTCCATGTTAGCAGGTTAGAGCAGCCACACTGCCCGCGTGAGATGCATGTCTCAGCTGCATCTCTTGAGAATAGAGGTCTCGCCTGTTTTTGACGCGAGCCACGTGGTTCACAGCAACAACAGACAGTAAAAGTGATCTATTGACTGCATATTAACATCATATCAACAACATTACTACAGTTTCAATGTCTAGACATCTGTGGACTATGTCACGGACAGTGACACATTATATTATATGTATTTTAAATCAACACTTCCTGCTTTAATTTTAAAATAAAAGCCCTCAAGCGTTTTTTCTATGGACAGAATTCCTTCATTTGTTAACACAAGGCTTTTATTCTGAAATATGAGCAGTCAGTGCTGTGACACATGCAGTGACTTAGAGAGCTCCATGTATTGATAATGTATGGTGTTTAAATCAACACTTCCTGCTTTCATTTCGAAATAAAAACCCTCAAGCGTTTTTTCTGTGGACAGAATTCCTTCATTTGTTAACACAAGGCTTTTATTATGAAATATATGCCAGTATTGTAGAACATGCAGTGACTTGGAGAGCTCCATGAATGAATATAGTACGTTTTTTTTTAATGGTGGATTATTACTATTATTACAAATTACCACACATTTCTTAACCTTTCTCTGTCTAAAATAAATATAAATGATATTTATAATGAAATTAAATGGCCATTAAAAGGCAAACTCTATGTAGAAAGAAAGGGCTGACAGCCACAGCAGCAGAAACCAGCAGACACACAGCTGAAACGCAGCTGAAACACAGCTGGTGTGAACACCCGACGCGTGAATCAAGCCACGAAGCCACCACACGCTCCTGACGTTCCCTGTGTTCCGGGCGTAACAGCGGTCTCCTGGATGAAAGCCCTGTGTTTGTTGGACCCATCCACCTCCCCTCCCACAGCACTTTCTCTGAGTGTCTACTATTGCCGCTGATGGGTTTAAAATGTAATTAATGGAAAGTCTGTTGCATTTATACAGGCGCTAAAGGGTGCGGTGCCTGATAAACATGTTGCATATATGAGCATGTGTATGATACTTGTGTGTTCTCTGGTTTGGATCTCCTCCATGCTTTCATGCATTGTGTGTTGGAGTGAAGCAGGGGGAGCCGGTGCTGGTTTGACAGACAGATGGCTGTGGGCTGATCTGTGGAGGACAAGTCTGCAGTGCATCATCTCTCTCACTTTAATCTTATTAATAATCATATGTATTATCATTACAGTCCGTGGCCACTCTAACCCTCAACCCCTAACAAACACACACATGCTGCATGAATACACACAAGCACATATACAAGTGGAGGCAGCAGCCTCAGTAAGTGATATAGATGACAACACTCGTCACTCCCTGCAGAATAAGAGTCACGACCTTGGACCAAATGTCATTAAGGAGCTTCAGTCTCTCCAGTTCTGCTCTTGCATCCTCTTAACCTCTTCTTCTTCGCTCCTTGTCTGTACCTCCTGCTTTTGTCTACTTGTTTAAGTGTGCTAGGCCTGTGTTTATTAAAGGTTGCGTTCTTCAAATCTTATTGTACCTGATAATAATGATAAGAAAGATATTGTTGTATAGTGAGTGTAAAGTGCTATAAAGGAAAAAACTGAAACCTGAACAATAAAATCCAGTTAAACCAATGAAAGCAAAGCAACAACCTACAGTCTGCTTCTTGTTTATTCTGTGGAATAACCAACTGGAATCCTTTGTGTTCAATGTGGCGATATAAACAGCCAATAGGGACCACCTGGTTTGAATGCAAACTTCCGAACAGCAAACAAGAACCTATATAATGTAGACTCTTATCAACATGGGAGTCGACAAATATGCTGCTTTATGTATGTATGTATATATTTAAATGAATTAACAACACAAAACAATGACAGATATTGTCCAGAAACCCTCACAGGTACTGCATTTAGCATAAAACAATATGCTCCAATCATAACATGGCAAACTGCAGCCCAACAGGCAACAACAGCTGTCAGTGTGTCATTGTGCTGACTTGAGTATGACTTGCCCCAAACTGCATGTGATTATCATAAAGTGGGCATGTCTGTAAAGGGGAGACTCGTGGGTACCCATAGAACCCATTTACATTCACTGAGCTGGAGGTCAGAGGTCAAGGGACCCCTTTGAAAATGGACATGCCAGTTTTTCCTCGCCAAAATTTAGTGCAAGTTTGGAGCGTTATTTAACCTCCTTCATGACGAGCTAGTTTGACATGGTTGGTACCGATGGATTCATCAGGTTTTGTAGTTTCATGTGATACCGTATCGTCTCTCTAGCTTTAAAACTAAGCCGGTACAGCCCAAACAATAGCAAGTTGCATTAATGTGTTAAATTAGTGCCGTTAAAACGAATTTGCGTTATCACGTTAACTTTGACAGCCCTAATATATACTGTACATATATATATATATATATATATATATATATAATGTGTGGGGAGAACACACTCTCAAATGAACAAAAACACGTTTGGATAGTCTCAGCTCTCTGCATTAGCATTAGCATTAGCATTAGCTTCCATCATGGGTGTGACAGCCAGTCTGCCCTCGCCTGAAGATGTCTATGAATGTAACTGATGGACTTTCATAACGGTTGATTTTCCTACGATCTGCATGACTACATAACCGCCTCAAGGTCGTATGTCTCCGCCAACAAGTCAAGGGTCAGTTTACATCCATATCTGTCCAAAATATCCCTTCATCATTTGATCCTGTTAGACATTTGTGTGAAATTGTCATAATTAGGATATTAATTCTTGAGTTATGGCAAATAAATGTGTTTTGCGAGGTCACAGTGACCTTGACCTTTGAACTTTGACAACCAAAATCAAATCAGGTCATCTTTGAATCCACTTAGACCTTTGTGCCAAATTTTAAGAAATTCACCCAAGTCTGAGATATCACGAGAACGTGGGACGAACGTGAGGTCACAGTGACCTTTGACCATCAAAACCTAATCAGTTTATCCTCGAGTCCAAGTGGACGTTTGTATAGGGTGACCATATTTTCAAACCCCCAAACCGGGACACTGAAGTGTACCGCACGTTCATGAACGCGGGTGTTCACGCTCACACGGGAACGCGCTAATATGCACGCACCATAGGCGTTTTCATCAGGATGTCTAACTTGGCGCACCTGTGGCGCATTTGAGCACGGAGTGGGATCAGAAAGAAAGCATTATTATAGGGGGGGATGTATTAGAGTCTATGACACATTCACACATTCACTACTTTCACCCTCTTTAATCACAGGACCATCCCCGTCATGACGCACTGACAGTTTGGGAGTCCAGTAGAGAGTTTTCCTCAGAGGTCACTTATTGTTGTCTCGGCCTACGGAAATTTTTCTTCAACTTTAGTTTTGAACCCGAACAATCTCTACCACATCATGTTGCTCACCAAAGCCACACATCTACTTATAGGCTATTAGAATTAAAATGTGGAGTACAGAGGACATTTTGTCCAGGATGGAGACACAGTCCGGGTGAAAGACTGACAGGAACGGACGGTCCTGAGGGAGTTATAAGAGGAGCGAAATGTTTGTTAATGCGCAGAAGGAACTATGTAGAATAATTAATCAAAACGACACGTTTGACGTGCACATAAGCACGGAGTGTTCTGTGGTTCAAAATTGCACTAAATGTAACCAGCGGATATCTGTGTCCATGCCTAATTGTGGCTTGACAGCGTGCAACATCACTCTCTATAGAGACTGCAGCGGTGCGCTGTGCTGGCTCTCTGTATAGTTATCTCATACGCACAAATTAATTAATGAGTGCAACATGATAAATGTCTATGTATGTATAATAGTTATTATTTTAATTGTGGTGAAAACCGGGACAATTGAGTGTTTTACAGATATGTGTCGGGACACAGGACACGTCAGCTTGAAACCGGGACAGTCCCGGACAATCCGGGACGTCTGGTCACCGTACGTTTGTGGAAATTTTTATGAAATTCCCTCCAGGAGTTCCTGAGTTATGGGACGGACGTACAGATGGACGGACAACCTGAAAACATAAAGCCTCCGACCACGGCTGTCTGTCGGCGGCGTGGAGGCATGAAAAGGTGGAAACAAATATTCAGAGTTGTTTTATATACAAACACGTGTGTAAGGGAAAGAATATGATCACAGTTCATTAGCATGTGTTCTTTAGCCGTTAGTTGGACAATTAAAAGTTTGTAGTGTTATCACACACACACACACATGCTACGGATGCTCTAGAACACTGTGGTGAGCTCCGACAAACGAGGACGCCAAAAGATGTCAAAATATTTCCGAGCGTCCTGATATTGCCGTGTGTTATTATAGAATTGTCCTCATTTCTTATGAAAACAAGTTTGCACACACACACACACACACACACACACATGCGTGTGTATAGACAATATCAGGACTTTTGAAAAAAACGTGACTAATGGGGATGTGCCTTCCCCAAGGTCCTAGAGACCTGGGAATCAACGTATTTCCAAGCCGTGTTTCTACGAATACGTCCATCTGTTGAGATTTTGTCTAAGGCTATATTTTGGTCGGACCTGATTTTAACGCTACGGGACGCTCTAGAACACTCCTGTAAGCTCGGATAAATGAGAAAAATGGCCTCATTTTTATCCGAGCGTCCTGATATTGATGGTGTGTTATCATAAAATTGTCCTCATTTGTAATCACTTGTGTTATCAGTGGACCAAAGGTTGCTGTGATTGGGTTGTTCTGCATGACTGCACATTTGTTCATATATGATAACAGCCAAGAAGAGTTTCTGTTATTCTAGTGTGGTTCCTCATTATTTTAGTAAAACGTTAACAGCATCTTTATCACAAGGAGAAATTCAAACTGGTGTTAACGTCCATTTACTCTCTTGTTGCGGAGCTTTCAACTACATCACATGGTCTTCCTCGGGCATTAAGTTTTTGTAAGTGTCTGCTGGAGATAAATGCTTTTCACAACATCCATACAATCTGAATATTACACAGTATTCTTCATATATGGCTAGAAACATGGATCTAGATTTTCATTTGAACACTGTTGTTTTCACCTGTGTTATTTGGACCTGGTGTTTCACAACTTCACTTTATTGAATATTGACTTTGTGGCAGCCATTGAAAGTACAACTGAACACATGAACACATAAACTAAATAAAACCCACCAACCCTTCACCTCAAGCTGGGACACCAAGACAAATAAAACAACTTTTCTTCTTCTTCTTGTGCCCTTCTTTGTCCCCTCCCCTGTACTCTTTCCTCTCCCTCCCCACAGATAATCTCTTGCTCTTCTCCTCTCCCTCCCCTCCCTCCGTCTTTCTCCTCTTCCTTATTTCTCCATCTGTCTCATCCTGGCAAGGCCATTAACTCATAAATCCAATACAGGCCACCTCAACACTATCTGTCTTCTGCCGATGGAGAGCGGGGATGGGATGGAGGGAGTGGAGAGGAGGATCAATGGCTGCCCTGACTGTCAGTCCGCTCACTTGTTTTCACATCCATCTACCCATCGCCTCCTCCTCCACCTCCTCCACTCCCCTCCCTCCCTCTCTTTTTTGCTTGTTTTGTTCCAAACCCGATGGAGTGTTGACCGGGGGACCAAATGCTGACACAGCTTCTCCACATATTAGCAGTACGGCTCAGGTTCTCCGGGACAAAGTCACTAACAAGGCAGCATTTAACTCACAGGACAATGACTAATTATTGTTTCACTTCTATCTGGATGGAGCATCAGACACACAACTAGTTCAAGTAGATTTACTGTAACTCATGTCCATGTACGTTCAGGACATTCATGGTACCCAGAGAATGAATCCTACTGACGCCACCATCAGGTCGTGGTGTTGAGTGACATATCTCTACTATTGATGAGATGTGGTTCATCGTTCATGATCCCCTCAGGATGAACTGTAATAACTTTGGTGATCCTCAGACTTTTCATCTAACAATGCTTTGATTTATGAACAAATACCTGCAGAACTGAAGACACACTAACATGCTAAACACTGAACCTGCTAAACATCAGCATGGAGACGTAACCAATGAAAACATGAGTTAGTGGTACTCACTATCTTCCTACGTTTGTACTTTTGAAACAGAAAACACAAGTTTTATATTGTGATATTTATTGGAAATAACATACGATTTAGCCAACATCAAGTAGGTTGTTATCTAGCGATCTTCTCCAGCCAGCTGACACTTTACATCTTTATGTTAATGAGGAGGTATTGTACCGATAACTCCTCAGGCCCGCCGTGCATCTTGCTCGTGCCCGGGACAAGATAGGACGACACCGCAGGCAGTGACACAGACAGGTGCAGAGATACAGTGAACAGAGAGTCAAACAACACATTAATCTAACATGACTAATTACTTTATAACTACAATTTAAGTTAATAAAGACTAAATGTGGATGTTTCACTCACCAGTTGTTGCTCAGCCAGCTGTATAGTGTAACATTAGTCCGTTGTGTACTCAACAATACTGAACAAAATAATCCAAACAGGTAGAAGAAGTCAGATGTAAGAGGAGCAAAGGAGACTTTTCTTACTCTCTTGGTCCTCTCTTGTGTTTTAATTCACCTGATTTGTGCCCAACTTTCTCAGTTTTTTCTACTGAGCTACATTAAAAACACACAGACGTTTAACGGGAGCGGATCAAAACGAGGCTTCTTACTGAAATATTGTAGTGACGGCTCATATTTACCAGAGTTTTCATAGTTGTCTCTTTGTGCAGTGTGTTTGTGTTTTGTTTTAAATCATTAGTGATGGAATAATGTTTCTCTGGTGGACGCTACACACCGAACTGTGCTGCTCAATATGACCATTATTAAGTTAAAGGTCCCATATCGTGCTCATTTTCAGGCTCATACTTGTATTTTGTGTTTCTATTAGAACATGTTTACATGCTGTAATGTTAAAAAAAACAACGTTATTTTCCTCATACTGTCTGCCTGAATATACCTGTATTTACCCTCTATCTGAAACGCTCCGTTTTAGTACATTTCAACGGAATTGCAACGGAATTGCATTGCTAGGCAACAGTCTGGGTCCATGTGTACATCCTGTCAGCTGAAGTTATTTACATATACTGCAATGGGAAATAAACTGGGACACATTTAGAATGTTTAAAACCATATAATGGTCTAAATATTGTAGATTTGACATCACAAATGGACAGAAATCCTAACTGCTTGTTTGAAACGCACAATTTCTGAATACGGGCTGTATTTCTCCCTTTATTGAGCGTTTTGATAGTTTAACAGTATTTATAAACCTGCTTTATAATATAGACAATGTGAAAATCGCACATTTTACACGATGGGACCTTTAATATCATTGATTATATCCAGGACAACTGACCCGGTTTTCTCCTGCTGCCGGCGGTTCATTTTATCTAAACTATTCAGCCCTTCATCATCCATGCTGC